>NW_007728848.1:28152-34921 GCF_000696425.1 Galeopterus variegatus | reverse complement strand
CGCTCAGCCAGTGAGCAGGAACCAGTCTCCACATGGGATCCGAAACCTCAGCGGGAGCGCCGCCGCACTCCCAAGCGGTGCACTCTCCAGTGTGCCACCAGGCTGGCCCTAAACCACTTCTCTTTAAGAGGTTGCAGGTTAGGGACCGGAGGCTTCAAAAAGCTGAATGATTTGTCCAAAGTACACAGCACGTTAGCAAAAGTCAGGTCCAGAACCCAGGTCTCTTGAGGCCAATCATATATTTATTTACTTTTACTTTTTTCTATTTTTTAAAATGCAGGTGCAGATTTGAGTTACTTGTAGTCTTCAGTTCACAGTTCATTATCAGCATTTATCTGTATTGCTCCCCTCCTGTTTTAATTTTATTTTTTCCCTTTATTTTCTATCCTCTTTGCCTTCTGGGAGTGTTTCTTGATCTGATATTACAGTTCACTAATTTATTCCCCAACTATATACTTTCTACCAAGTATCCTATCTCAAGTTTATTGCAACTGTTTTTTTTTTTTTTTTTTTAATCAGTATTTCCAGGACATTCTCCTTTATAACTTCTTGGTCTCTGTCTCATGTCACAAATATCCACTCATCCCTTTGAAGTTCTTTTATTGTGCTTATTTTAAATTCTTGATCTGTGTGATTATTTCTGGTTCCTATAGAATGTAATAGTCAGGACAGGAAAGGATACACTGTGGTAACAAGTAACCCTGGAAATGTCAGTGGCTAACACAACAAAGCTTTATTTCTCACTCATAGTCGGAGAACTTTCCTTGCACTCTGGCAACTGCAGCCAGGGCTGCTTCTACATTGCAACTCCACCATCTTGGAGTTCTTCACTGTAAGTCACAAAAATAGTAGAAAAAAAAGAAGAGCAAACATGAAGGACTAATTTTTACTTACATCCCATTAGCTATAACTAGTCATGTGACCCCAACCCAACTGCAAGGGATGCTGGAACATGGTAAGGGAGCATTTGGTGAGCACCAGTTATCTGTTCTACAAGGGCAGTGTGCTTAGTCTGTTGTCTCTCTTTCACTGTGACATGCTCTTCAGATGTCCGTGCACTCATGTACCCCCGGGAGTTTACTGTGTCTTCCCCTTCCCCCACATTGACTGGAAGTGTGTATGATGTGGGAGGAGCCAAAGTCCAGGCTTGTGTCCTTCTTGTTAGATTTGAGGAGGGATAGTATGTGGCCCAGGACAAGGTAGAAAGTCCCCTGAATCCTAATCTGAGCTTGACCACTGGCCCTACACACACACACTCTCACACTCACACACACACACACACTCTCACACTCACACACACACACACACTCTCACACTCACACCCCAAGTTTACTGCCCCCTCCTCAGCATGATCGTGACCCTCAGGGAAGCTTTTTAGTCTCGACTCCAGGCATTGCTCGTCAAGATAAATATTCTCCACGTTGTAATCACCAACTGCTCCAGGTGTGGAGGAGGAGAAAGAGAGGGAGGAATGCTCAGTTCTGGACCCGTCAGCAGCTGCCCTGCCTCCATGGTGTTATCCCCGCCCCAGATCCACAGCACAGGACAGATACTGCTATTAGTTCCACAGGGGGCAGGCCACGAGCTGCCCAGGACAATAGAGCAGGGGGGAAAGAGTTTATGCTCTGCCTCTCCCAAGCCTCCCTGCCTCCCTCCCGTTCCTTCCCCCACCAGGTCACACCGTCCCTTTCTCTCCTGGGGATTGCCCTGCTCTCCTGTCTCAGACGCACATGTTTCTTTACCTTCATTGGCATCTACAGGGTTAGGCTGGGGCTGGAGGAGGGAGCAGGGGTCTGCCCCGGGTCACCGACTTTTCAGGCACCAGAGGCCAGGGCACTTCTCAGCACCACACTCTCCCAAGTGAGCCACGGGCTGGCCCTTTTTAGAGGCCAGGACGCTTCTAATGCAGATTTCTAATGCCTCCTTGGAAATGGACAAGGTCCCCATGATAGTGAGCTTTTCCTAGGAAACACTGGACCCCTTTTTAAATTTCTTTCCATTTTTTCTTTTTTTCTTTCTGTTTTTTTGTTTGTTTTTTCTGTTTTGGAAGAAAGGCACAGAGCGCAGCGGCACTCCCGCCGAGGGTTTGGATCCCACATACAGACCGGTGGCTCACTGGCTGAGTGAGGTGTGGGCGCAACACCGAGGGTTGCGATCCCGTTGCCGGTCCCGGTCTGGTATGGTCACGACACTGAGGGTTGCGATCCGTTGCCGGTCACGAAAAAAGACAAAAAGAAAAAAAAACCAAAATATGTTCCTTGACTATCTCCTCCCCCTTCATGTGATGAAGGAGGGAAATACTTGTTGCAAAATATGCAGCTTCGATGAATATGGGCACTCCCGAGCACACTTCATCATCCCTGGAAGAAGAATCTGGACCACACCTAAGAGAATGGGAGAGGAGTTCNATTTTTTCTTTTTTTCTTTCTGTTTTTTTGTTTGTTTTTTCTGTTTTGGAAGAAAGGCACACAGACTGGCACATAGCAAGGGCTCAAAATATGTTCCTTGGGGCCAGCCCGGTGGCGCACTGCTACAGTGCGCCGCTTGGGAGTGCAGCGGCGCTCCCGCCGAGGGTTCGGATCCCACACACAGACCGGTGGCTCACTGGCTGAGCAAGGTGCGGGCGCAACACCGAGGGTTGCGATCCCGTTGCCGGTCACGAAAAAAGACAAAAAGAATAAAAAAAAACAAAATATGTTCCTTGACTATCTCATCCCCCTTCATGTGATGAAGGAGGGAAATACCTGTTGCAAAATATGCAGCTCCGATGAATATGGCCACTCCCGAGAACACTTCATCATCCCTGGAAGAAGAATCTGGACCACACCTAAGAGAATGGGAGAGGAGTTCAGATATGAAGGTCATGGGATGGCCAGATTTTCTAACTTGCATCCTGCCTTAAAGTTAACTTCTTTTACATGCATAATTAAACAACAGAAATGCAACAAATGAGACTTTGTTATCAGTATTTTTGTTATCAGGGGAAAGTATATATATTTGCTTATGGAATATGCCTAAAATATCATAACATACATAAACATTTCAGTCATAAAATTATAATATAAACCACAGTTTTAAAAAATCCTTATTTCTCCAACCACATAACTGAATCAAAACATATATTCAGAAAATGGAAAGGTAAAAAGACTTTTGCTCCCCTCTGCCCAGCATCCCCACTGTAACAGATGCTGTTGGTTACCTAGTTCAAATCATTCCCTGCCTGTTTGTTCCTCACCTGCCTCAAACTGCAGAGGATGAAAACCTCAGAAACTTTCCTGGACACCCTATGCATTGCAGTCGGGGTAGCTACTGTTGGGGCTCAGAGGCCGATACCCCAAAATATGGTGCTTTGACCTATGGACTAAAGAAACAGCCTCACGGTCTCTCTGACCTCTCACTCCCCTCTGTCTCTCAATCTTCTGTCTCTCTCCAAGGCACAGAACAAAGCGGTTCCCTTATCTGTCTGAAGTCTGGACCCACTAAAGAGGGAAACAATTACTTCTGGCCCAGTTCTTGAGTTATTAATTTAACTCATATAGCAGGAAGAAAGACTGAAGTCTGTCAACACACCTGGATAGACTTTTGTCACAGACCGCTGTCTTCTATTTCAGTCCCATTCAATATTTCAGAGAGAATCATTTACCAGTCATTATCTGGTCTGTGGGCCCAACAGACTTTGTCCCAGGCCACTGTATGTTCCCAGAGCCTATTAGATTCCCCTAAAAAAAATCTACTATCCCCTTTCAAGTCATGCACATTATCCCATCTCCTTTTCCCCTATGAAAAAGAGTATATAAGCATCTGTACCCCATTGGGTTATTGGAAATCATTCTCCAATTCCCCTACACTATGCACATTAAAATTAAGTTATTATGCCCTTTCTCTTATTAATCTGCATTTTGTAAGTTGATTTTCAGCAAACCTTCAGAAGGTGAAGGAGGAGTTTTTTCCTTGGCCTCTAAACTATGTAAACTATTTCTGGCCAAAGGACTGCTCCTTAGGGGAGCAGGGATTATCTGAAATATATTTTATTTCCCTGATAATGAACCATTGATAAGAAGAAAGGCCTTTGTCAGCCTGTCCTTCCTACCCACTCTTCCACTTGTTTCCTGCCTTCAAATATAGTCACAACATCTGGAGCTGTTGTATTATCTGGCAACCATGTAGCAACACAGCTTAGCATGAAAAAGAAACATGCTTACAATAGCAGAGCAGAATGACAGTAGAAAGTGTCATTCTAGACACTTGAGATACTGCACCAAACCTGCAAATGCCTACCCTGCCTACCCCCAAACTTCTGGTTATAATTAAATAATTATAAGTGAGATAATTAAGTGCTTTGTAGCTTGAGCTACTGTTTGTTGGTATTATGTTACCTGCAGCCAAAAGTATTCCTAACAATTTGTGCCCCAAAGTGAGCCATCATTAATAAAAGGAGCAACACTGAACCTCTGTAAACTGATGAAAAAGAGTTCAACAGGCAGGAACTGCTCTTAAATCCTTTTGACTTGAAAATATAAAGGAATAAATGATCAACATTTTTACTTGCCAACTATAAGACAGGCACTGTGCTAGACCCTTCATATTACGTAGCCTACAAATTTCTTTGGTGGTCCACATAGCTACATGGAGGAACCTGTGATTCAGAGAGCCACAAAAGCTCAGTAAGGGGAAGTTTCCTCTGGGAAGGGATATATTTTAATTATGCCTCTAGTAAAATATGTGAGGAGAGGACCAAGACTCAATGTCATATAGTGACGACTATATGACACTGTAACAGTATAATGGGATAGTTAGGCCATTTCCTGTTGACCTTGAATTGACAGTGAAGACCTAAAGGTGGGACAAAGTGGTGCTAAAATCTCCACTTTCTAAAGAGAGTTGCAACATTTGAGATGCTTCTCTGATCTATGAAGAAATACAGAACTGGCCCTGCTACCGTCTGCCACCACCCTAGCCTCCCTCCCAAGAGGACAGGGAGAGGGAATCTTTGGAGCAGTAGGGAGAACAGTTTTACCCTCAAGCAAATTGAGAAGCTCTCCAAGAGAATCAGTCACTGAGATTGTGGGCGTCTGCAAGAAAGGGCATTAGCATCTCATTTCTGGGTCTAACATCTGTCTAGGGAGTAAACTNCAGGAACTGCTCTTAAATCCTTTTGACTTGAAAATATAAAGGAATAAATGATCAACATTTTTACTTGCCAACTATAAGCCAGGCACTGTGCTAGACCCTTCATATTACGTAGCCTACAAATTTCTTTGGTGGTCCACATAGCTACATGGAGGAACCTGTGATTCAGAGAGCCACAAAAGCTCAGTAAGGGGAAGTTTCCTCTGGGAAAGGATATATTTTAATTATGCCTCTAGTAAAATATGTAAGTAGAGGACCAAGACTCAATGTCACATAGCGGCTATATGAAACTGTAAGAGTATAACGGGATAGTTAGGCCATTTCCTGTTGACCTTGAATTGACAGTGAAGACCTAAAGGTGGGACAAAGAGGTGCTAAAATCTCCACTTTCTAAAGAGAGTTGCAACAGTTGAGATGCTTCTTTGATCTATGAAGAAATACAGAACTGTCCCTGCTACCATCTGCTACCACCCTAGCCTCCCTCCCAAGAGGACAGGGAGAGGGGATCTTTGGAGCAGTAGGGAGAACAGTTTTACCCTCAAGCAAATTGAGAAGCTCGCCAAGAGAATCAGTCACTGAGATTGTGGGCGTCTGCAAGAAAGGGCATTAGCATCTCATTTCTGGGTCTAACATCTGTCTAGGGAGTAAACTTGTTGATTAAAAAATAATTGGAATCTACAGTGACAGAAGGAAAGGGTTTTTTAATCTCAAAACTTGTAATACAATAAAAGAATTCATTAAGAATAATTGGAGCCACACTGTGGAATTAGAAGTATATTCAATTTACTGTATAGTTAATTTAATTATTATTATATGCCACAATTATAAATAACACAGAGTAGTGTCTGACCTTGACCATGGATCCCTCTCTTTAGCAGTTGGTGAAATGCTTAGCTAGGCATTTCTTTGCTCAGCCTGATCATTTTTTATTTTCACAGTGGTCTCCACACTATTTCTAACAGAAAAGTCTCTTAGATCATTACAAGTGCCTTATTACAAGTGGCAGAAAATGATCAGAATCGCGATAAAATTGCTGAAAATCCAGACAGAATTAAAGTCTCTCTTTCCTTGCTTATAAAAGCAACACATCAACTGCAGAAAATTGGAGGAAAAAAACAAACAAAAACCCCCACTATAATAAAGAAAATTAAAATCACCTATAATCCTGCCACCCAGATGAGACCACTGTTAAACTTGTGTTGTATTTCTTCTAGATTTTTTTAGTGCATGCATGTGTATTAAGTAAAATTGGGGTTATACTGTAAAATGCTAACCGCTTTTCCTATTACTGTCATATTGTGAACATATTCCCATGCAATTAATTATTCCTTGAAAACATGACTTTTAATGACTACAAAGTATGTTAATGTAAAATTGAATCACATTGTATTTAACTATTTCCCCATCGCTAAGATTTGATCCATTTGCTATTCCTGAATATCTTAAATAAAGCTCCAATTGAGTACCCATAAGATAAAATAATTACAATAATGACTAGAGTGAGAAGGTAAAGTGGAGAGAGGAAGCAGCCGTGGATCAGCTGCCTTCTGTCATTTGGCACAGCAAGAACCCAGGAGAACCCAGTAGGTCAACAGACTCCCTTGAAGGAAGTTAGTCTTGAGCCATTTTCTTATTGCAA
>NW_007728848.1:24881-27600 GCF_000696425.1 Galeopterus variegatus | reverse complement strand
ACCCAGTAGGTCAACAGACTCCCTTGAAGGAAGTTAGTCTTGAGCCATTTTCTTATTGCAATCCACCAGGCAAAAGACCCCAAGCAGCAAGAAGCCTGTGTGTCCAGGTGGCGGCGGGAGCTAAGAAGGAGTGCAAACAGTCAGGCTGGAGCTCACTCTCCAGTATCAGAGAATTGTTCAGTGGAGAGGCACCCCTGGCTCCCAAAAACAAAACAAAAAACCATGCCTGCTGCCTCTCAGCCAACCTCAAAGGCCAACCCACAAGAGCAAGAAAAGTAGAGACAACCAACAAGAAGAGGACTGCACCCATGGTCATTCAATAAGAGACACTTGTCCTCTTCAACTCTTCACTGCAAGGGAGCTAGAGCCCAGAAGTGGGAGGCAGAGAAGGTTTTCCAAAGGAAAGCCATGCCCTTGGACTCCAAGGCGAGAGAAAATGAAAGAGCAGTAGTGTAAACCATACCCCTTCCCTACTGTGAGATAATTCAGTTTATTATTGCTTAAGCCACTGGTAGTCATCTGTTATTTGCAGCCAAGAGCATCCCTAACTGACTCTTACTACAAGGTGTGGAACCTGATAAGAAACTGTGAGATCCGTGAAGAGTCCTTTGAGGCATCCACCCACCAACAAGAAAGGGAGAGTCAACGTAGTAGTCTGGAGATGAGGACTGGAGAAAGATAAACCTGTTCCATGCTTACACCCACCACATGTGGACTGTTCAATAAACCGTTACAAGCACATGCAGAAACCCTAGTTCTGCTATTTGCCAGTGGTGCATCTTTGGGCAAGTGACTTAAATCCTCTGGACCTCAGTTTCCTTGTCACCAAAAGGTGACACCAACTTGTTTCATAGGGTTGTTCTGAAGATTACACAAGGTGATGTCTGTCTAGTTCTTACCATGGTGACTAGCAGCACATAGTGAGTGTTCTGTAAATGGTAAGTAACAGTGCAGTGAATAGTCAAGGAGACTGGGAGTATTTAATGTGAAGAGATACTAAGAATCCACATGACCAATGTCTTCAAATATTGGAAAGTTTCTCATATAAAAGAGAATAGAGACAAACTTGTATTGCTCCAGGGTGGAAAAATGAGAGAAGGGTGAGGAAAATCCAGGAAGAAAAATTTTAGCTCTGTAAAAAAATATAACCATCAGGTTTATAAAACCATGAAACAGACAGCTTTGATCAATACTGAATTTACCACACCCGCCACTGGAAAGTAAAGTCAGAGACTGCAGGATAACTCGATATCCTGAAAATTCTGCACTACAGGGCATATGAAACTATATTATATCTCAGGCCCCCAATGTTTTCTGACTACACCAGCGCCTGCAATGAACCCCAACAAGGGGTCCCTGCATGCAACAGAATAAGCTCTTTCTTCTTTTCCTAAAAGGAGAGGAAACAGCTTTACCTATGCAAGAATCCGGTTTCTGGGAGACAGAAAACAGCTAGTGCTTTGTTTTGTTTTGTTTTTTCCCTTCCCCTTTGGAAACAGCAGCAAGTTTAATAAACAACCCAAGGCAAACACACCAAAAAGGTAGAATCAGAGTTTGTAGGAATCTGTAGCCCTGGGATCCCCCAAGGCATCTGCAGCCCTGAGTTCCCACTTCTCCAGGTTGCTTTCTTGGTCAGTGCAATGGCTTAGGATCCAAGTAGAGAAGGAAGCACTACAAAGCTTACGTGCTTTGCTCACTTGCCATCTTTTGACTTGCTGTGCCCTACTCTCTCTATCCCAACTCTATCAGCCAGGAGCTCTAGGTCAGTCTGAAGGTGGGGTGGCAGCGGCTACATAGAGGGAAGAGGCTGCTATGGAGGCTCTTTAGGGGGAGCGCATGGGAAATCCACTTTTGGCTGGTAGCCTCTCACCCCAGACAGCACGTGGACACTGCCCAGCCACATCAGCTGCCTGGCTCTACATTCCACAGAAGACTCTGGAGATGCTATTGGAGCCGAATGACAGAAGGACTTGACCCAACAGTGCACATCCGGAGATGGGCGGGGAGGATGCTGCAGGCTAGATAAGTCAACTCAGCAGCACCTTTAATTATAAGAAAATTAAAAAGTCTTTTCCCCATTAATACCACTAACTGCTATAATACAACCCCCACTGTGACTTAGCAGGTTAAATACATGAGCACTCAGAGACATTTGAAGTATTTTCCAGAGCTTATAGTGGTAGAAGAGTCCTTGTCCATACTTCCATCAATGAATAGGCTCCTTATCATAAAAGTCATCAGTTTTCATGGAAAGAATAATTTTCCCGAAGGAAGTATTGAGTTTTAGTGTGATAGTCTTCAAATGATAGCCCTATCATATGTACCAAAAAGCAGAAATTTTGCTTTATTCTTACACCTCTGATCTGTCTAAATGTGATGTAAACTCTACGAATAATTCATTTAACATTTGTGTCTAAAAGGTTAGTGCTGCTCTTTGTTATGAGTCGAATTGCGTCTCCCAAAAAGATATGTTGAAGTCCTAAACCCCCATACCTCAGAATGTGATCTTATCTGGAAATAGGTTTATTGCCGATCTAATTAGGTAAGTTAAGATGAAGTTATACTGGAGTGGAATGGGCTTTTAATCCAATATGACTGGTGTCCTTAGAAGAAGAGAGAGACACAGAGAGAGGTGACTGTCACGTGAAAACACAGACACACAGGGAGAAGATGGCCATGTGAAGACGGAGGCAGAAATTAGAGTGATGCAGCCATTGCC
>NW_007728848.1:21550-24324 GCF_000696425.1 Galeopterus variegatus | reverse complement strand
AGGATCCTCCCAAGAGCCTTCAGAGGTATCATAGCCCTGCTGACACCTTGATTTTGGACTTCTGTTCTCAGAAACGGTGAAAGAATATATTCCCGTTGTTTCAAGCCACCCAGTTTGTGGCATTTTGTTATAACAGGAAACTAATGCACTCTTTGTCCACACATGTGATACTGGAGCTGTGCTTTATCATAGCAGAACCATACTGTTAGGATCTTCAAGGTGATCCATTAATGAGCATTCCAGTTCCTTACTTAAGTTCTAACTCAAACAAGAAATAAATTGGAATATGCTAGTGACTCCCAAACTCACAACTCCAACTAAACTACATATCAAAAATATTCTCAGCTTCTTCTTGGACACTTCTACCTCCTATTTGTGATTGAGATTAAGTCTGTATTACCAGAAATCATTCTAGGAAGGACCCTTTCTTCTAAACTTACTGCCATTGTCTTAGTTCAAACTTATTTTCATCGAACTTAAATTGCAAATACCATCTACCTGCACTGCTCCCGAGTCTCCTCCCATCCTCGATAATGTCACCCAATTTATCTTCTTAAATAATAAATCTGAAAACAAAAAACATAAGGTATGAAGAAATGTATCTAACAAAATCTGTATAAGGTCCTTAGGTAGAAAATTGTACAACTTTCTGAAATGACTTAACAAAAGACCTAAATATGTACTGAGTACATGCGTGGGATTACAGTCACTCTTCTGCAAATTAATTTCTAGATCCCTGTACATACCATTCCAATAAAAGTTCTATGACATTTCTGGTGAGACCTGACAACGCAATTCCCAAATGCACACGGAAGATGAAAGATACAAGAGCAGCCAAGATATTTGTGAAGAAGAAAAAAAAAGTTGGAAGATCAGCCACACTAGACATCAATACATCTTACATATTTTGGCAATTGAAAGAGTGTGGTAGTCATGCAGAGACAAGCAAAGAGACTAACAAAACAGAACAAAACAGCCCCACACTTATGTGGACACTTGCTATGTATCAGTGATATCACAGCAAGTGGGGAGCTGAGTATCAGTCTACCTAAGCTGCTATAACAAAATACCACAGACTGGGTAGCTTAAACAACAGAAACGTATTTCTCACAGTTTGGGAGGGTAGAAGTCCAAGATCAAGGTGTCAGTAGGTTTGGTTTCTCTTAAGACCTCTTTCTTTGGCTTGCACCTCTCCCTGTGGCCTCCCATGGCCTCTCCCTGTGTGCACACGTGTCTGTATCCTAAACCTCTCTTCTCATGAGGACACCCATCCTATTGGATTAGGGCGTCACACTTACTAACTCATTTAACTTGAATTACCTCTTTAAAGGCCCCATCTCCGAACAAAGTCACATTCTAAGGCACCAAGGGGTAGGGATTCAACATATAAATTTTGAGGAAACACAATTCAGCCCATAACAGGAGGAAACGTGGATGATCTTTAAATGGTGCTGGAATGATGGGTCTATCCATATGGGAGAAAATGAAATCAGATTCCTACCTGACAACAGCAACAACAAAGCAAATTTTTAAACTGTTAGAAGAATAGATAGTAGGATATTTTTATGACCTGTAGATAGGAAGGATTTCTCTAAAAAGAAAAGACTTCATTAAAAGTAAAATTTCTACGCATCAAATGACACTAGAAGAAAGTGAAAAGTGAAGAAGTCAATCAGACTAAATGTCCACATGCAGGAATAAATAAATTATGGTCCATTCATACAATGAAATTTTACACAGCAATTAAATGAACTAACCTGCATTACATGTATCAACATAAATAAATCTCAAAACATGATTCTAAATGAAATAAGCAATTTTCAGAGTATATAATAAGTATGACATATATAATAATCTGTTTGTATATACATATATTTATGTATATGGATACAGTTAAAGATTTTTAAAACCTGATGAGAATGATAAATTCCAAATTCAGGATAGCAGCTACCTTCAGGAAACGGGGTTAGGAAAAGAGATCAGAGAGAGGTAACAGTGGCACTCAGCTGTATTTGTAACGTTATTTCTTAAATTGCTTGATAGGTACATTATAGGAACACTATATTATTCTTTAATCTTGTTATGCCTAAAAATTTTATTATAAAACATTTTGACTTTGTACTTTCCCAGCTTAAATTTCTGTCAGCTCACATTGCATGTAAAGTAAGACTCAATGGCTTGACACAAAATCTGATTCATTGTCTTTCTAGCCTCATCTCTCATCCCATCCAAACTCCTCTACCCTACCTCACCACTTCCCACCACACGATATTCTATGCTCCAGCTATTCTGAACTGTTCAGTATGCCTCAAAAATAGTGCCTTTTATTCCACTATCTATCGTGATGGTCTGAAAGGTCCTTTTCCTGCTTCTCTTGGCAAACCTACTTTCCTCCAAAGTCCAGATCTAACATCACTCTCTTGTTCCTCTGATACCCTGGAGTAGAATCTATGGTTCCCTCCATTGTATTCCTATAACATGGGGCATTATCTGTTTACACTTCATCTCCACAAAAAGATCAATAATTAATTCCTAGGAGTCTGCAAACTATGGCCCATGAACCAAATCCAACTCACCATCTGAATACATACAGTCCATGAGCTCAAAATGATTTTTACATTTTCAAATAGTTTTAAAAGCTAAAAATAAATAATATTTCATAACGTAAAAATTACATGACATTCAAATTTCAGTATCCTTAAATAATGTTTTATTGGAACACAGCTATATTTATTCATTTATTTATTGTCTTTGGCTGCCTCAGCACTACAATG
>NW_007728848.1:18388-19709 GCF_000696425.1 Galeopterus variegatus | reverse complement strand
CACTGAGGGTTGCGATCCGTTGCCGGTCACGAAAAAAGACAAAAAAGAAAAAAAAAAAAGAAATAACATGAGATTTCAAAACCCAAGACCTAAAAACCTACCAACAGAAACGTACATGTGCAATGGTAGGCACTCGGATAAATAACATGAGATTTTAAAACCCAAGACCTAAAAACCTACCAACAGAAACGTACATGTGCAATGGTAGGCACTCGGATTCTCATTTGGTGAACAGGCTATATAGTTAATCAGTCAACAAGATAGGCAGCCTGTTGGAAAGGAAGCTCTGAACTTAAAATAGGCTCCATATATTTTTAGCAATGTAATGACTCCAAAAATGAATCTAAAGAAAGAGAAAACAGGTTTATAAAATGGGTCACAGTGGTTGAAATTTCACCTGACAGTCTTTGTTCTGTGTTTTTTTTCAGCTACTAAGGATTACACAATCATCACCCCTCAGACTGGTAATATTATCACATCTTTCTTTATTAATGGTGCTGCTCTGGAGAATATTGCCTAAGCAGAGATCAGAATTTGCAGCATATGCAGATGAAGTAAGCAACCACTGTGTCCTATGATTTAAGGGTCATAGAAAGGCTCTCTGGAAACAGATTCTAAAACAGTGGCATGAAGTTGGTTTATTTGCAAGTGTTCTCAGGAGACACATCTGGAAGAAAGTGAGGAAAGTAGAAAATGGGTAAAGAAGCAGCTGTTTTGCAATACAATCACAGCAGAGGATTCAGCTCATCCTTCGGGGAGCTCTGGAGCTAGCCAAACCCTTCAGATTGTCCCAGATGGAGGTAAGAGATTGTCACAGACTGAATTGTGCACAACCGTCCACCCCCTCATGTCCATTCATATGCTGAAGATCTAAACCCCAGTATCTTAGAATGCAACTATATTTGGAGATGGGTCCTTTAGAGAGGCAATTAAGTTAAAATGAGGCCATGAGGATGGGGCCTAATCCAATGTGAGTGGTGTCCTTACAGGAAGAGGAAGGGACACTAGGATGTGCACACACAGAGGAAAGGCCACATGAAAACAGAGAGAAGGCAGCTGTCTGCAAGGCAAGGGGAGACACCTTTGGAGAAACCAAACCTGACAACACCTTGATCTTGGACTTCCAGCCTCCAGAACTGTGAGAGGATGCATATCTATTGCTTAAGCTACCCAGTCTGTGGTATTTTGTCATGGCAGCCCAAGCAGACAAATACATAGAGCCAGATTGCTGTCAAAACAGGTCCTCATCTCCTGCTTGGAATTCCATCATCATAAATTCCTTTACATCACCAGCAACCTACTTCCTTCATGCACCAAAAAA
>NW_007728848.1:15524-17081 GCF_000696425.1 Galeopterus variegatus | reverse complement strand
ACTGAGGGTTGCGATCTGTTGCCGGACACAGAAAAAGACAAAAGACAAAAAAAAAAAAAAATGTTCTGCAGAGCACTGTTGGGCTGCGGAGTGGTTTAGATGGAAGACGGATTGCAGATGGGGAATGGATTAGAGAAGACACATGATGAAACAACAGGCCTTTTGCAGTAAATCAGTTAGGAAGGATGGTAGCCTCTCCGAAGGAAATGGCTGTGAGGATGTGTTTCCAGATCCCTTGCTATCTGAGCTACAACTAGGAAGCAGAAATTCATTGGACTTCACAATTGTCTGACCCTCACAAAGTGAATGACGAGGCACAGGGAGGAGTCATTTGGAAAACTGGATGGATGGCGGTGCCATTCCCAGAGGGGGTAACTCACGGAGTAACCATTACCCATTAGCTGTCATCATTGCCTTCAAATCTTGCCTATTATAATATGTGTTTGCAAATCTGTCACCCTAGTGAGATATAGGCACCTTGAGAACAGGAAAATAATTTACATTTCTGCTCACTGGGCACAGCACCTCCTACTGCTTGATATATGCTCCTAGAAGAAATATAGACTCTGGGTCATGCAGACCTGGGTTCAAATTCCTCTACCACAACCTATTAACCAAGTGACTTTGGGGCAAGTGGTTTTATTGCTCTGAGCTTCAGTTTCCTCATCTGTGAAACAGAGAGAATAACCACTTTACTAGGTTGCTGTGGGGATTAAGTGAAATCATGCATATGATAAACCTAGCATATTTATTCATTCATTCACTTTTAAGCACCTAGGCTCGAGGATTCAGGAAGTACGTTCCAACAGGGAGAGACAGACAGTAAACAATACACCTATAGACAAGATAATTTCAGACAGTGATTAGTACCGTGAAGGCAACAAAACAGGGTGAGATAATAAGTAGAAAGTGGGAGTGAGAAGAGGAGATTGGTAAGATCATAGTGGAAGGCTTCTCTGACCAGGGCACATTTTATCCAACACCAAATGATGGGCAGGAGGCAGAAAATTGATATATGGAAAAAGAGTATTCCAGAGAGAGAGAAAAGCATGTACAAAGGCCCTAAGGTCTGCACTCACTAATGGTTAGTCCCCTTCTCACTTCCTTTCCCTTATTGAAATGAACAGAATAATTCAAATTGCTACAAATTCAATCTCAAGATTACCAGTCTGCAGCAACAGGCCCTTTATGCTTAGTTATTTATATTTTGTGGAAGTGGTTTTCAGACTTGCCCAGACCCTACTCCCTGAAGATTCTAATTTAGCATGAGATGGGCCTGGACTTGTACATTTTTAATAAGCTTTACAGCTGATTCTAAAGTTTAAGAACCCTGTATTACAGATAGGAGTGACTGTAAGTCTCAATTTAAGAATTTACTGTATTCCTTATAAAATGTTCTTTCTGGAGTCCAAAATGTGATTGTTTGTCTCCTTCACAGCATGACTGGCTGTATTCAGAATCAGATGATGACTTGCTCAGTTACAAAGTAAGTCAGCCTAGCTCCAAGCCAGGGGAAGAAATGTGGCTGTGTTTTTGGCACCTTTTAATTGGAGATAA
>NW_007728848.1:12221-15066 GCF_000696425.1 Galeopterus variegatus | reverse complement strand
TCTCTCTCTCTGCTCTCTCTGCTTCCACCTTCTTGCAATGTAAGACCCCTGGGTCACTGTCATCACTACCAGATGGACATTGGACTTCCCAGCCTCAGAAACTCCCACCCCTACTACTCCATCCTGGGCTCCTGCCTCTACTTCAAAAACTCTCTGTCCTGGAAACAACCTCAAATGTTGAAAAGGAGCAGTGAGCAGGGAGTTCTCTCCTTTACCCTTGGGAACTTGAGGGCCTAGGGATACAGTGATGAATAGGACATGCTTGCCTTCAGCAAATATCTCTTAAGTGAGGACTTCCAATCAAGATGGCAAAATAGACAGTCCCCAGAGTCACTCTCTCCCACAATCAACCAATTTACAACTATTTAAAAGCAACAGCTGACAAGCTGGGGCCGCTAGAGCTCAGGGGAAGAGGAGGAGAGACCTACGGAGTGCAGGAAGGCAGAAGCCAGGATGAGAGAAATAAAAAAATGCTCTGACCATTTTGAGCCTCAGCCACTTCCAGGCTGGAGCTGCTGAGTGCACAGAGCAAGAACCAGCAAAAACCATAGCTGTGGACTTTGGATGAAGTTGCTTGGAGGCAGCAGGGGAGAGGAGGGACTTGGTGGCCCTCAGGCCAGCAAGACCACTAATAGGGTTCCTGTGGATTCACTAATAGGAGCAAGAAGCCACAACAACTGAAAAGAAGGAGCCTCTCAGAGACAGTGAGTCATTGCAATCAACTGGCACATGGCCTGTCCTATGGGAAGTGTTTGGAGTACAGGCGGTGGGGGAGACGGGCCCACTGGGGGAACACTGGTACACAGCATGGACAGCCGATCTGCCCCCTAATCAGCACAGGACCACTCAGTGGAGACTGGTCAGGAATATAGAATGGCAGAGGGTGCAGTTTGCTGAAAAGACTCAGGCCCAGGCCCAGACTAGATTTCCAGAAAACCCAGGTGTATCGGACCTCACAAGACCTGAAAGTACTTACAAGGTCAACAATTAAAACCTGAGCTGCACAAAAAGCCTTCCCAAGAGAATCAGCAGCAAAGCAGCAATTTAGCTCAACCACTTGGCTCAAGCACTGGTCCCCACAGGAAGTTCCCCCATTTTAGAAGTAAGCAAAGGATAACAAATTAGTTCTAGTGCAGAGTTTAAGTGGTGGGAACAGCGAATAATTCAATACAGAACTGAAAGAAAAAACAAAGTACCCACAGATCAAAGACAAAATTCTGATATTAACCAGTAAAGGTCTAACACCACCAAAGAACACCTGTAAAACCTAGAAGGACCAGAAGCTCCCCAGGCTCCCAAGCCAGGATTGGGAGAGGGCCAAGGGCTGCAGACATGCCTCCCTGATGTCTGCATCCAGCCCAGTGATGACTGAATCCCTGCCAGAAGCCTCCCAGGTTCCCAAGCTCGTGGGAGAAGGCCAGCGGCCTTAGCCACATCCCCCCACAAAGTCTACATCCGGCCCAGCAATGACCACCAAGCTGCCACCAGAAGTGCCTTGGGCTCCCAAGCCCAGGGGTGGGGACCAAGGGCCTCAACCACACACCTGCAACATCTGCAACCATCCCAGTGACAACCACCAAGCCACCACTGGAAGCTTCCCAGGCTCCCAAGCCACAGCAGTGGAGGGGATCGAGGGCCTCAGCCATGCCCCCCTGACATCCACATCCAGCCCAGTGATGACCGAGCTGCCACCAGAAGTACCCCAGGCTCCCGGCATAGGGGGGGCAGAGGACCTTAACTACATCCTGCAAAGTCCACATCCAGCCCAGCCACAATCAAGCTGCCCCTGGAAGCTCCCTGAGCTCCTCTGCCAGAATGAGGGGGGCCTCAACCATGCCCCCTCCCCACTTCCTTGACCTCCCACCTTATCCCCCTCTAAGTCTCCCTATCCACCTTCACCCCAACTGCTCTGCAATAAAATCTTAGAATGTAAAAAAGTAATAATAATGATAAATAAATAAATTGAAAAAAGGAAACTGAAGTCAATGTCAATGGTGAGAGTAGTCAAGTTAAAAGGAAGGGGCAGAGGTGGCAGCAGCAGTAACAGTCACAGGGGTCAACTGAAGGAGAAAGCCTCCAGAGTAGGGCTGTGTTGCACTGGGCAGCAGAGGCCACAGAGGGACCGGGAGACTGGACAGGGCAGTCTCCACAGAGTCCTCAGCACTAAGGGGCCAGATGGTGCCAGGAAGGAGAGGCAGTCATGAGGTGTCCCCAAGACTCTCACACACATACACACCCCACACACCCACACATACTCACATGCATACTCAGGCAGAAGGAGGCATTTTAAGGAGTTGCTGGAAACTCCACTAGCTGGATAGTGGGGAACCTCAAAATCATTGTTTGTCACAGTTTTCTGTAACTACTTTGAATATTCAAACAAGAGGCCAAGGAAATACCTGTTACTGTATAAACTACACTTTGAGGGGAAAAGTTAGTGACCCAATCAGAAATGTATCATCTCAATTCTAATTCATCTCCAACTAGCAAGGATCCTGAAACCTATGTTTTTAAAAGTCTCTCCTACAACAAGCCAAACTATCACCTCGACCTAGCAGAGAGCACATGGTAGTGCTGTTTTTGCTGGGGTCCTTCTGCAGCTGTGATGCAGAAAGAGAGAGCCAGACACAGACTGCTGGTTAGGAACCTAATCCTGTCATAACTTTGGATGACAGAAAGAGTTTAAAAGGCAACTTATTTTTGTTTTATCACTGTCTATCCTTCTGTGAATTTCAGATGATATTTATGACGTGAATAACACCCTCACATCCAGAAATATTTATTGAAGGAACTCTGTGTATCATTCTCTGGGAATCTCTGCCCTCCTGAAGCATCAAGGAGGAGA
>NW_007728848.1:5113-11485 GCF_000696425.1 Galeopterus variegatus | reverse complement strand
GAAGGAACTCTGTGTATCATTCTCTGGGAATCTCTGCCCTCCTGAAGCATCAAGGAGGAGAAAGGAGATAATAATCAAATGGATAAGAAAAATATATAATGTGTCAGATGGGAGTACGTTCTATGGTTACAAAATGTGTGTCTGTGTGTATATATATGAGAAGGATCCAGAGTGGTTGGGCAGAAGGGAGGAAGGAAAAGTGCAGTTTTAAGTAGGGTAATAGAGACGAAGATCAACCATCTAGAAAAAACAGATTTCCTGGGTGCACAATGCTAGGTTGACAATCCTTTCCCCTCAGCACTTGAAACATATTGTCATTCCAGACTTCTTAACCCTGGGGAAACCACCAAGGAAATCCACGTAGCCGGGGTGGGGCCCCAGCACCAGGGGTCTCTGTACCCCAACACCAGGAGAGCAACATTTCCCAGGATTTCCTAGGAGTTTGGGAGCAATACACTGGCTTCCAGTTTTATCAGAACAATGACATGCAGGTGTCATTAGGAGAACCAGCATCTGGGCTCTAGAATTCTGGCTCCGACAATGAAGAAAGTTACCTACAATATACATTTTCTTCCTTTTACCATGGGGGGTTTTCTTTCAACCTTTTTCTGTCCTTAGATTCTAGGTATGTCTCTAAAAACAGCATATAGTTGTATTTTGTTGTGGTTTTTATCCAGTTAGAACACCATTTAACTGGAGAGGCTAATCTATTTACATTTATTGTGATTTCTGATATATTTAAATTATTTCCACCATGTCACATGGTGCTTTCTTTTTACCCTACTCTGTGTGTGCGTGTGTGTTTGCGTGACACAGAGAGAGAGAACACACCTTGGCTCTTCCATCTGAAGTTGTTTTCCATCTTCTCGAGGTATACCTTGTAGAAATTCTTCTAATGAGGATCTTTTGGTGGTAAACTCTCAGTTTCCATTGATCAGAATTGTCTATATTTCAGCCTTCTTATCAAAAAATTTTGCTAGATATACAAGTATAGGTTCACAATTTTTTTCCAGCATTTTAAATATATTGTTTCCTTCTCTTCTGGCTTCTAGTTTTGTTCTTGATACATCCACTAAGAGTATAATTTTGTTCTCTGTTAAGTGACACTTTTTAAGAATTTTGCTTTGTCTTTGATGCTTTGCAGTTTTATTATCACATGTCTAACTGCAGATTTCCTTTTATTTAACACTGCCAGAAATGTGTCTTTCCTATGAACCAGCTTCAACTTTGTTGAGACTCTCCATTGCGGCTTCACTTTCTGTTTCATTATTTTTCTGCTCTTTATTATTTCCTTTCTGAATTTTCAGCTTTTCCTTTTGAGACTAAAGATTTCTCATGAAATACCTCCTTGGCAGTATCCTTTAAGTTTTGATGTGTAGGATTATTATCACTTTATTTTTAATATTTTTGAATTTCCACTAATCTTTCTTCTTTTAATCCATTGGGTATTTAGAAATGTGTTTTTAAATTTTCAAACACACAGGATTTTTAGCTTTTTCTTGTTGATTGCTAGCTTAGTTGCACTGTGGTCAGAATATGTGTACTTGTAAAAATTACATATCCTCCAATTTTTGGATGCAAGGTTTTATAATATGTCATATTATAGTATTATTAGTATTAGTATTATTGTTGAAATCTCCTATTGATTTACAATAACTCTTGATTTTCAATAATTGAGAAAAGTGTGCAAAAATATTTCACTATGGGGGTGGATTTGTCTCTTCTAATGGTTCTGTCAATATTTGTTGGTGTATCACAAGGCTTCGTTATTACAAGCACACAAGTATTATTATTTCCTCATAAATTGAATGTTTTATCATTATGAAGTGACCCTCTTTATGTCTAGTCATGCTTTCTGCCCTAAGATCTGGTTTTTCGAGTGTTAATATAGCTACAACACAAAGGTCCTTCATTAGTCCTGGAATCCAGCCTCCAGAAGGACTGACGGGCACACGAATAGGAAGACTCGTCTGTGGGACAACGGGTTACACAGCAGTCACTGTACAGCGCTGGTCGCTAAACCAGCTCTCTCGCAGGATTCTCAGCATTCAGGACTCTCAGCTCAATCAGGGCAAGAGTGGAGCGGTTTTCCGCTTCTTGGTAATTGATGATGACTTTGCTTTGTGGAACTCCGCCCACTGTCCCCTCGTCCCCCGGCGCTCTGGGAGGGGGAGGGGAAGAAAACTGAAAGCCAGTTTTGCAACGTGTTGCAGTCCCTTCAGGTAATTTCGTCCAGCCGTGAACATCTGTCATGTCAGCACTGTCCAGGTGCAGCCGCCTCTTGTCCTCGCCCCTCACCGCACCTGGTCTTATGTCCCTGCGGGTTGGTGGCGTGACAAGCGGGCTGGGCTCCGCGCGCTGGTAGCGTTTGACCCAAGTCCCACGGACGGGTGGGGCCCTTCAGCAGTGCGGCGACCTCCGCGACACTCTTCTGCCTCGCCCGGCAGAGCTGGCACCCAGAATCTGGCGGAGACCCTGACCCACGCGAAATGCGAGAATTCTCTGCGGAATCCAGACAGGAGCACCCCTCCCTGCGACGTCCCTCTGCACCAGGCAGCTGAGCCGGAGCCAGCCAGGCGGGCCTGCGGGATCCCCCTGGGGACCCTGACTTCTGGGAGTGGGCATTCGTCAACCCCTTGCGTGGGATGGCAGGGACAGGTGAAAACTCCCCTATTCACAGGGAAGGAATAGTTAACCACCTCATTAACTCTGCTCTTCTGCAAAAGAAAACCCATCTGTAGTGCAAGCGCTCTCTCTCTCTCTCTCTCTCTCTCTCTCTCTATCAGACACACACACACACACACACACACACACATAACCCACCGAGCGCCGCCGCGCTTCCCAAGCGGCGCACTATCCAGTGCGCCACCGGGCCGGCCCTAAGATCTGGTTTTTCGAGTGTTAATAGCTACAACACAAAGGTCCTTTATTAGTCCTGGAATCCAGCCTCCAGAAGGACTGATGGGCACACGAATAGGAAGACTCGTCTGTGGGACAACGGGTTGCACAGCAGTCACTGTACAGCGCTGGTCGCTAAACCAGCTCTCTCGCAGGATTCTCAGCATTCAGGACTCTCAGCTCAATCAGGGTAAGAGTGGAGCGGTTTTCCGCTTCTTGGCAATTGATGATGACTTTGCTTTGTGGAACTCCGCCCACTGTCCCCTCGTCCCCCGGCGCTCTGGGAGGGGGAGGGGAAGAAAACTGAAAGCTGGTAATTACATGTCGCAGTCCCTTCAGGTAATTTCGTCCAGCCGTGGACATCTGTCATGTCAGCACTGTCCACTGCAGCCCCTCCCCAAGGCAGCGCGAGACGCCCCCTCTTGTCCTCGCCCCTCACCGCACCTGGTCTTATGTCCCTGCGGGTTGGTGGCGTGACAAGCGGGCTGGGCTCCGCGCGCCGGTAGCGTTTGGCCCAAGTCCCACGGACGGGTGGGGCCCTTCAGCAATGCGGCGACCTGCGCGACACTCTTCTGCCTCGCCCGGCAGAGCTGGCACCCAGAATCTGGCGGAGACCGTGACCCACGCGAAATGCGAGAATTCTCTGCGGAATCCAGACAGGAGCACCCCTCCCTGCGACGTCCCTCTGCACCAGGCTGCCGCGGTGCCCGGTGCCCGGTGCCTGGGCAGCTGAGCCGGAGCCAGCCAGGCGAGCCTGCGGGATCCCCCTGGGGACCCTGACTTCTGGGAGTGGGCATTCATTAACCCCTTGCGTCGGATGGCAGGGACAGGTGAAAACTCCCCTATTCACAGGGAAGGAGTAGTTAACCACCTCATTAACTCTGCTCTTCTGCAAAAGAAAACCCATCTGTGGTGCAAGTTCTCTCTCTCTCTCTCTCTCTCTCTCTCTCTCTCTCTCCTCTCTCTGTCTCTCTCTCTCTCCTCTCTCTGTCTCTGTCTCTCTCTCCTGTCTCTGTCTCTGTCTCTGTCTCTGTCTCTGTCTCTCTCTCTCTCTCTCTCACACACACACACACACACACCAAGGAAAAGAGGGCAAACTGGTTTTCCTTTTTTCTCAAGTTCACCTCACCTGGACAAGGTCACTGTGTCCGTCTGCTAGGGCTGCCATAACAAAATATGACAGACCCGGAGCTTAAACAGAAATTTATTTTCTCACAGTCCCGGAGGCTGGCAGTTCAAGATCAAGGTGTTGGTGGGGTTGGTTTCTTCTAAGACCTCTTTCCTTGGCTTGGAGATGGCCACTTTCTTGCTGTGTCCTCATGTAGTCCTTTCTCTGTACCCAAGTGTCCCTGGCTTCTCTCTCACTTCTTATCACACAAGTCATATTGGATTAGGGCCAACCCTAATGGCCTCATTTTACCTTAATCACTTCTTTAAAGACCCCATCTCCGAATAAGGTTACATTCTGAGGTGCTGGGGGTTGGAATGTCAACATACGAATTCGGGAATGACACAGTTCAGCCTGTAACTCTCACCCTGGTGCCTACCCATTAGTGATCAGGGAGGGAGAGGCGGTGCTGAAGAGCAGAGGACGTTTAATGTCTTAGGTTGTTGCCACAGTAAACACACCACATCCTTCTGTGACCCATATTTAAGCCCCCTCCTTCCCAAATATTGTTGTGAACCTCCAGTTTAACTGCCTCAAATGGGTGCAAGTAAACTTGCTCCCAGTTGTTGATCATTGCTAAAACAAAATGCGGGGGTTAGGAGGAAACAAACCTTTCCCTTCCAGTAGAATTAACTTCTACTTGTGCAGAGAGAGCGAGCCACAAGTGGAGACATGAAGACAAAAGAGACCCTGGAATTGGTCTCACCAGAAGTAAAGAAAAAACTGAATGCTGCAGCCAATGGTGCTGAAGTTGGCTGAGCCCCAAGACCTCACCGAAGATGCTGCTGCCACATCGAACATTTTCCTTTCACTGCCTTCAGTCTCACTGGTAAACATTTATGAGAACTATAGATGGGTTTGTCCCAGGAAGCATTTCACCAAAGTGTAACTCATAGCAACTTTAACTGCTCCGCCATCCCAGCCATGCCTCCTGAGTATCTCTTCACTACCTTTACTTCTTGCACAGTTTATGGAGCAAAACGGGAGTATGCAGCTTTTCTTCATTTCTGCCGTAGCACTATAACTGAAGAGCTTTGGCTTCCCCATTATCCTCACTGAGTCTATTAAAGCACAATATATGGCTGTGACATGCCCATTTTCTGTGATCCCAATTAACTTCTGCACGTTGATGCATTTTCTAGCTCAATATATCTTGTGCCCTGTTTGCATAACCACTGCCAAGAGCTACTGGCTTCCTTTACCCAGAGGCTCTTTCAGGCAACGGATCCCAAGTAATTGGAATCCACACATCCTTGTAACAGTTATAAGAGGAGGAGCATCTCACACCCATTAGGATGGCTACTGTAAAAAAAAAAAAAAAGAAGAAGGGAAATAATAAGCATTAGGAGGATGTAGACAAATTTGGAGACTTGTGCACTATTGGTGGGAATGCAAAATGGAGTAGCTGCTATGGAAATTCCCCAAAATATTAAAAAACAGAATTATTATATGATCCAGCAATTCCATTTCTGGGTATACATCCAAAAGAACTGAAAGCAGGTATTTATACACCCAGGTTCATAGCAGCATAATTCACAATAGCCAAAAGGAGAAATCAACCCAAATGTTCATCAAAAAATGAATGAGTAAACAAAATAGGGTATATACAAACAATGGAATATTATTTGGTCTTAAAAAGGTAGGAAATCTGACAATTCTACAATATGGATGAACCTAAAGGGCATTGTATTAAGTGAAATAAGCCAGTCACAAAAGGACAAATACTGTGTGATTCCACTTATGAGAGGTACGTAGAGTAGTCAAGTTCATAGAGACAGAAAGCAGAATGGTGGTTGCCGGGACTGTGAGGATGGGGAATGGGGAGTTATTGTTTAATGGGTACAGAGTGTCAGTTTTTCAAGATGAAACTAGTTCTGTGGATGGATGGTGGTGATGTTTGCACAACCAACAATATGAGTGTACTGAACTGCACTGAACTCTACACTTAAAAATGGCTAAGATGGTAAATTTTATCTTATGTGTATTTTACCACAATTTTTTTAACTGGGGAAAAATAAATAAAGGAAGATACAAATTTTTTAAATAATTTTTTTTTGTCCTTTTTTTTTTTTTTTTTTTGTGACCAGTGAGGGGATTGCAACCTTTGGCTTGGTGACTCCCGAATTTTTTTAACTGGGGAAAAATAAATAAAGGAAGATACAAATTTTTTAAATAATTTTTTTTGTCCTTTTTTTTTTTTTTGTGACCGGTGAGGGGATCGCAACCTTTGGCTTGGTGACTCCCACACCGCGCTCAGCCAGTGAGCACACCAGCCATCCCTACATAGGATCCGAACCCGCGGCAGG
>NW_007728848.1:1698-4671 GCF_000696425.1 Galeopterus variegatus | reverse complement strand
CACCGCGCTCAGCCAGTGAGCACACCAGCCATCCCTACATAGGATCCGAACCCGCGGCAGGAGCGCTGCTGCACTCCCAGCGCCGCACTCTTCCGAGTGCACCACGGGGTTGGCCCTAAATAACTTTTTAAAGAAGAAAAGGAATAAAGGAAGGAATGAGAGTCAAAGATGAGATGGGGCCAGGAGAGGTGACAGTATCTGTTAAGCATGCTATTTGACAATTTTTAAAGTTGAAAGTCAAATGTCTTTTTTAGCCTGCAATGAATTATCACTGTCAAAATGACTAAGTCAAAACATTGATCCTAAAAATGACCCTTTTCATAGTTATGGCAAGAATGATATATCACTCAATTCTGCCCCTCCAAGTATCATTGTCTTTTTAGTACAAGTATTAATACAAAGCAGTTATGTAGGTTGAATAAGTCTAGAGATCTAATGTACAACATGGAGACTATAGTTAATAATATAGTATTGTATATGGTAATTTGCCAATAGAATAGATTTTAGGTATTCTTCACACAGAGACAAGAGAGGCAACTGTATGAAATTATCACATGGTCAAGGTGTTGGCAGGGTCGGCTTGAGATATAGTTTAGATATGGCTGTGCCCCCAACTTTTGTCCCCCCAAAGCTCATGTTGAAATCTGATCCCCAGTGTGGTGATGTTGGGAGGTGTTTGGGTCACGGAGAAGGATCCCTCATGAATAGATTAATGCCCTTCCTGGGGTGGGGGGCGGGGACATGAGTGACTTCTCACTCTATTAATCCCACAAGAGCTGATTGTTTAAAGGAGCCTGGCACCTCCCCTCCCCCTCTCTCTGCTTCTTCTATCCACCATGTGACACTCTGCTGCAAAGAGTCACTACACACCAACAAGGCTCTCACCAGATGTATTCCCTGGACTTTGGACTTCCCAGCCTCTGAAACTATAAGCAATAAATACAGTTTCTTTATAAATTACCCAGTTTCAGGTATTTTGTTATAAGCAGCAAAATTGGACGAATACAGCTTGTTAATTAGCTTGACTGTAGTAATCACTTCACCAGGTACATGTATGTCAAGATAAAGTACATCAAAACATCAAATAAATTCAATAAAATATTAGTGTAAATATTACCTTATCCCAAACCCACTTACATTTCAATTCCTTCAGAACCAGCTACATGGAATGTGCTTACACTGCTGGTCAGAACAGCCCATTTTGGCTTGGGGAGTGAAGAGGTAAAGTTTTGCCCAGTCTTGTGTCAAAATACTGCAACAAAATGAAGAAACAGTATTTTTATTGCCTAGTAATATTTCAAATATTTCACCCCTTCTCCTCCCCTCCCCACCCTGAGCCTTACTTTGTCTCTGAGCCTTTTCCATTCCCTCACCCCCATAGCAAAATAATAACATCCAAATTGCAAAACCAGTTCTTCTTCATTATCACTTTTCACCACAAACATATACGTCCCTGACCTTCACCCCAAAGCCACCCCAAGCCATTCCTCACACTCAGTCCCACCACAAATGATGGCAAGAATCTCAAGGAAAAGTTGGGCATCAGGTGGCCCTATTAACAAGAAACTGTAGCATCCTCTCTCAGTGCCCCATGTCCCGTCCCCTGGACTTACCTCTGACTTTGGTCACAGCTACAGTAGACAGTTTCTGCTAGTTCAGACTTGCCCCTACCAAGCCCTCACCTGCAGCCTCCACATCCTGCCTCAAATTCTTCCCTGAACTCTCAGGAGCCCGCTTGGCCCTTATAAAAACACAGCTTGGATACACAGGGCAATTTATACCCTTGGGGCAATGCCCAACCCATGGAAGACGAACAGAGCTGGTGGTGCATAACACCGCAGGGTCTCAACCAGCAGTGATACAGTTCTGGGAGGCTGCCTACCTAGCGATCCACCCTACTCAGAGATCCAGGTGGAATTCTACCCCCATCACCTGGAAAACTCACCTGTATATCAGCTTTCCCTCTTGTCTCTGTCCACTCCTTCTTTCTTATTTCTTGGGATCATCCTTTTCCCAAGTCTTTGATTCAGGCTCAACTTTCAGAAGAACCCAAACTACGATAGTAATTTTTTTGAAACCTACATTTTTAGTTTGAGTGGTTGGTTAGTTGGTTGGTTTAATGGCGTTAGCATTGAAGGCTGTAATTGAAGGCTATGTCAAAATGAATCCACATCAAAATGGCCAGGCTTAATTGCCTTATCAAAATCTTATGGACTGATATGGAGAGTATTATTTGTAAGATTTTGAGGTGTTCTCTTTTTTTGGTTGTTTTAAGCTGGACAACAGTAGTCATTTTCTGCAGTGCAATATCATTGTGACCTGACAAAGAGTTCACACAGTTTCTATTTTGCTTGGTGCTTCCGCATCAGCCCAGGAAAGTGTAACATAAATCCCACAATAAGGGGTGTGTGTGTGTGTGTGTGTGTGTGTGTGTGCGCGCGCACTATGAATGTAGGCTCAGTACTAGGGTAGGGTTTTTTATTTTTTGAAGCAACTGTAAGAAACAGATGTCATTCTGAAAAGGCAAATAATATTTGTGTTGAAAGAGTNAAGCAACTGTAAGAAACAGATGTCATTCTGAAAAGGCAAATAATATTTGTGTTGAAAGAGTACTTAGACATCATCTCATCTCATTTTATAGATGATGAAGCTCAGGCTTGAAGAGTCAAGCCGTGTGGTCAAAGCATCACAGAGAAATAATAGTAAAACTGGGACCGAAACCCATCGATCCTGACTCTAAGTCCAGTGGTCTTTCCATTATACCACATGATAAAATATTTCAAACATAATAAGGAAGCCCATGACTTAAATGATTGACAGTAATGTTGATGGTGATAATAATAATAATAGCATTTATTGAATGCTCACTGCGTGCTCTAAGTGCTTTATTCACAGAATTTCATTTAGTTCCCATAACTGTGCAGTAACTACTATTCACATTCCTATTTTGCAGATGAGGAAGTTGAGGCACAG
>NW_007728848.1:0-915 GCF_000696425.1 Galeopterus variegatus | reverse complement strand
ATAACTGTGCAGTAACTACTATTCACATTCCTATTTTGCAGATGAGGAAGTTGAGGCACAGAAAGATTGGGTAATTTATCCAGTCACAGGGCTGGTAAGTGACAGACCCAGGCCTCAAATTCAGCCATGTGGCTCTAGAATTTACAGTTTTAACCATCATCTTCAAGTGAAAATTCATTTCATAATTCTCCAGTTTTATAAATGTATATTTTTACATACATGACCAAAGTCATCATTTTTCAGAGAATAGAAAAAAGTTTTGAAGTATAATTATCTTCTCCAATTTCACAGGGAACTATAGCATGATGTTGCTTTCTTGGGAAAAGGCCAAGTTGAACCACCATGACAGATGGCACCTTGTCTTACCGCCAGCTCTGTGAAGGCAATTCTGGCCACTCACACCCTCCATCTGGGAAAAGGGCTGGCGCTTTCTTCCTCCTTCCCACAGACTCCAAACATCCCTGAAGTTCATTAGAAGAAATGCTTCATTTAATACCTTCTAATATCTGATGTCTACGGTGGCTACTTCAAGGAGATTTCCTTTGATGAACCACTGCCAAAAATGGCATTTTATCAAGACAACACACAGTCAAATTGAAAAGAAATGTTTTCCAGTTTCACCAGTGTCAAATAACTATAACTATGTGATTACTTTGTATCCACATGGATTATATTCTCAAAGGACAGTAATTCTTTTAGATTCCACAGAGTTCTTTAAATTGTACACCTGAAATAGAAAATACATAAATATCTCTGACATCTACTATAATACAAGTCAATTAAGGAGGAAAAAGCATAAAAAAGTATAATCTATTCTTTTCTTAACCATATTACAAACCACTAAAAGAACACAACTGTGCTACTAATAATAGAAAAGACAATAATCAGAAAAAACAAGCTTTGAACATATATAAG
>NW_007728847.1:273778-275848 GCF_000696425.1 Galeopterus variegatus | reverse complement strand
AGTAAGTCTAAACATCAGTATTCTTCCAGTCTAAATTATTTCTAAGGATATTTTAGGTTGATTCCCAAAATAATTCAAGCAAAAATGCTGAGATGGTAGAAGAAGTACAAGTACAGACATTTATTTTTATATAGGCAGGCTGCATGCCCTGGGGAATTCTGAAAACTTTCCCTGACTAATGTCAAATGGAGGCCAGGAGTTAAGGAGGCCCAGATTATCCAGCATGACTTATTAAAAAGTTGAAGGTGAGAGGCAATGGAGGAAAGACTTTCCATCCAGCTGACTACATCCGAAAGAGAAAGGGATAAGTGAAGGACAGTAGGCTTGTCTATGTTAGTGGACATTTATTCAAATGATTCTCTTAAAATGATGATGAACTATGGAGGCAGCATAAGCAAGACAGATGTTCAGGGAGGCTTCTCACTCCAGAAATACTCCCTTACTACTTTATTAGCATACTTTGTAAAGGTAACCTAAATTCACTGAAGTATTAATATTTTTTATGTATGTGTTATCTTCAAGAGATCATGAATCAGAATCTAGAGTAGAAAGAGTATTCCCTATAATACCTTTATTCTCTACAAAATCGGGCACTGTGCTGAGATCAAAGAGTAGCCATTCATCAGACATCAATGTGTAAAACCTCTTTTGTAATGTAAGTATAACTGCAATCTTGGGTACTGGAGCTTCTCTGAGCCACTAGCCTATAAAATCTCAGTAATACTA
Source organism: Galeopterus variegatus (assembly GCF_000696425.1). Classification (NCBI taxonomy): domain Eukaryota; kingdom Metazoa; phylum Chordata; class Mammalia; order Dermoptera; family Cynocephalidae; genus Galeopterus; species Galeopterus variegatus. The sequence goes on along the minus strand of NW_007728847.1, from coordinate 275,122 downwards.
CCTAACTCATAGGGTTTCTGTAAAATCAAATTTAATGAAATGGTGGACATAAAGCCCATGAAACTGAGTGGGCAATCTCTTGTTTGACTAGAAGTTAAACNTTCAGAAAGTGTTTGCTGAATAAATGTATGAATGAATTAATTAATCAATGAGTCTGTGCTATTAAACAGACAACTTAAAAAATTCCCCTAACATGACCTGTTGGACTCTAAGATTTCGCACCTGGCATCTGCAATTCCCCTGAGTCCATTCGTTTTCTTCTGATCATCTGTCATGGTTTCTGTTTTTAATTATGGATAATTTGGAACTAGAGCACTATGCTTTGATGTCAGAATGTATAGGTTCAAATGAAAACTCCATCCACATACTTAACTGTGTGACTTTGGAAGATGTATTTAAACTCAGAATTTCAGGTTTTGTGTCTGTAAAGTATAGATATTAATATCAACTCTCTCTACCTAGCGGGGTTTTTGTATTAGATAAGTCAAAATGTGTTTAAAACAGCTAAGAATGCTTGGAATATTGTATATGTGTTATGAAAGAGGCAATATAGCATTGTATTGGAGTAACCAAACATTGGAACCAAACACACCTAATACTGTTACTGAGTAGTTCTGGGAGATTTAGTATAATATACATATTTAAAGCACTAGTTACTCAAGTTTTTATCACAAAATGCAAATTCCTAACTCAGGACTATTGTAAGGATTAAATTAGGTAATATGTACAGAGTGCCTGACATAAGAGTTAAGACCAAATAAATACTAGTTGAGCATGTTTGTAGTAGCTCTCCTTTCCTTTCAATGTTTTATTCATTTGGTTTAATATCTGGAGGGATAAAAGGAGACAATTCACTGCCTCATGACTGAATACATTTATTAGACTATTCTCTTGTAGTTCTCTCAAAAATATAACCACTGTTTTTGCCTGATAGCCATATTACTCAAATTATATTATCTTGAACACTATGCTGCTTAAAGTTGCTACTGCAAGAAGTAGAAAATTCAGGTCTAACAAAAGCTAGTTTGTTGAATCTCTGTTTTACAGATCAGTGGCAATTGGAAGACTATGATAGAAGATTTAACTGTATTCCTGTATTCATAAGCCCTTGAATGGAAAGAAACATAATTCAAGCATTTGAAAAACAGATTAGGGAAGATTAATTTGAAATCAGGATGTGTATGAGTGCATGGATAGATGTATCTATTGTTGAATAATTGCAAGTAAGCCTTGCTGTGACAATATCTAAGAAGCAAAATTTATTCTAACCAAGTTCTCCATTAAATGGCAGAGTTTTATTGGAAATGCATTCTTCAAGGAAACTAAACCAAACCAATACACAGA
>NW_007728847.1:263228-273216 GCF_000696425.1 Galeopterus variegatus | reverse complement strand
AAAATTACACAAAAGCTTTAGGAAATTTTTCAGAGCTGCAATTGACCTTGTTCTGAGCAGAAGTTTTGGTTTGAAAAATACTTGCTCCAGTTAGTAGATCTAATTAATGGTACCTATTAAAAGCTAGATATACATTGAATAAAATTTAATAATAGACTTAAATGTGAATAGGAAACATGGCTCATCATCATAACACCAAACATTTATTTAATGCTTAATAACTAATATCTATTGATTACTTGGAAGTCAGGCATTCCTTTCAAGTTCTTTACATGTATTAACACATATTAGTGTTCACCACACAGCTTAATGTTTACAACAATCATACAAAATAAGCATTACTATTTTCCACATTTTACATATGAGGAAATTGTAGTACTGAGAGATTAAGGAGTTTTGGAAAGGTCAGGCATCTAGTAAATGATAAGGTTTTTTTAATTCTGTAAATACCCATTACCCTCTACATTTCTGTTTTTCACTGATCCCTATCTCACCACCCCCACTCATCCTTAGTTAATTTAGTCCTCTCAGTTCTCAACTATAAGCATGTTTCTTTCAACATTATATTTGTAGTGTCTGGCACAAGGTAGGCATTCAGAAAGTGTTTGCTGAATAAATGTATGAATGAATTAATTAATCAATGAGATCATACTTAAGAAAATCTGTCCCTTACACTAAAAGTATAAGCATTATTTTACCATCTTATTTGCTGCTGTATTCCCAGCCCCTTGCCCAGTGGCCAGCATTTAACATTCACTTATTCCCACATGTATTTCTGAATGAAAGATATTTAAGGAATGAGAGTTGTAAGAGCGCAAACTCATACTAGACTTTCTGTAAGAGTTATGCGTACATCCTTACACTGTCAGAGTCTGTAGTAGAAGCCTTGTAGATCCTCTTCCCACACATTCTTCCCTGACACTGAGCCCACCAGTTGAAAATCACCTGATATTCCCTTGAAGCTAGGGCTTGGTCATGTGACTCAATCCTAGCCAATGGACCATAGGAACAATTCTGTATTGAATAAAAAAGATAATTGTGAGGAGAAACTGTCTTTCCCACTATAAAACACAGTTGACTGAGAACTTGCTTTTTAAATGTGGTTTGCCTTCTTACAACCATGAAGGATCAAGCCTGAGAACTACTGCCAGTCCCTTGAGGATGAGCATAAAATAGGTGGTACCTGGGCCTTCGATGATGTTAGTGTGCTTCTCAATTACCTGAGCATGGAACCACCTACCTCTGGTCATCTTGTTATATGAGATAATAAATATCTTTTGCTTAAGCCACTTTTAACTGAGTATCTTTTTATTTACAGTCAAAAGCACTCTCACTGATAGATACCCTCAGGACTTGACCTTCCCTGAGTCCCTGTTATGTAGATAGGAATTACCATCAGCTGGAGTAGGGAAGCCTATGTTGTCTACTTCTGAGTGAGGACAAGTTTTGTCTCTAACTTTTGTGTTTTCCTTTTCCAAAAGAGAGATGGGTTGAAATCCCAAAAGAGTAAGTCTAAACATCAGTATTCTTCCAGTCTAAATTATTTCTAAGGATATTTTAGGTTGATTCCCAAAATAATTCAAGCAAAAATGCTGAGATGGTAGAAGAAGTACAAGTACAGACATTTATTTTTATATAGGCAGGCTGCATGCCCTGGGGAATTCTGAAAACTTTCCCTGACTAATGTCAAATGGAGGCCAGGAGTTAAGGAGGCCCAGATTATCCAGCATGACTTATTAAAAAGTTGAAGGTGAGAGGCAATGGAGGAAAGACTTTCCATCCAGCTGACTACATCCGAAAGAGAAAGGGATAAGTGAAGGACAGTAGGCTTGTCTATGTTAGTGGACATTTATTCAAATGATTCTCTTAAAATGATGATGAACTATGGAGGCAGCATAAGCAAGGCAGATGTTCAGGGAGGCTTCTCACTCCAGAAATACTCCCTTACTACTTTATTAGCATACTTTGTAAAGGTAACCTAAATTCACTGAAGTATTAATATTTTTTATGTATGTGTTATCTTCAAGAGATCATGAATCAGAATCTAGAGTAGAAAGAGTATTCCCTATAATACCTTTATTCTCTACAAAATCGGGCACTGTGCTGAGATCAAAGAGTAGCCATTCATCAGATGGCAGAGTTTTATTGGAAATGCATTCTTCAAGGAAACTAAACCAAACCAATACACAGATATATTAGAAATCAAAATCTATCATTTCTCAAACCAACATTCCAGAGATAACATATTTTTCCTATATCCTGTTGTATGTTTGGGGAGGAAACAGTTTTTTGCAGTGAAGCAAATGAAGTGCATGTGGGATACCAGGTTTAAGCTGGAGGCAACCCTGCATCCCTAAAATTCCTGATCCCTTAGAGATAAGGGCTGTAAGTTGTTGGTTGACTTTAAAAAACTCTTTTTAAAATTATGTTGAATTAATTTGCTATTCTGTACTATATTTCTAAATCAGGTATATTAACAGCTTGGTAAAAATTATCTCGGAGTATAGTTGAACATTTTTCTAGGGTACTTGGAACAAAATCTGTAATTCAGGGCCACTACTATCAGCCTCATTAAATATATTATTCTCTCCTTCTTCTAATGTAATAGCCTCCTAGTTGGTATTCTTACTTCCTTTCTTACAACCTTATCTGCTCTCCTTACTTCCCCCAATCCTTCTTCCCTCCAGATTTATGCAAATATTATGTTGTATCCCTGCTAGAACCCTTCACTGTTTTACTCATTCCTCATATCTTTAGGATAAAGTCTAAGAAGCACAAATGATATGGCTTATTTTACAGTATTTTCAAGTGCCATTCTGTCCCTTTGTGCTTCATATTTCATCTACACTAAATATCTTTTATTTCTTTCTGTGTTCCCTTTAACATGGATATATGATTGTCTTAGTTAAGGTGTGTTTTCATCTTCCTTTCCCACAGCAAAATTATAATACTCATCCTTTACATCTTAACTTAAACATTACTTCATCAAAAAAGACTAGGTTTCCCTAGAAGCTAATAATTCTCTTACACAACACTGATCATACTTAAGAAAATCTGTCCCTTACACTAAAGGTATAAGCATTATTTTACCATCTTATTTGCTGCTGTATTCCCAGCCCCTTGCCCAGTGGCCAGCATTTAACATTCACTTATTCCCACATGTATTTCTGAATGAAAGATATTTAAGGAATGAGAGTTGTAAGAGCGCAAACTCATACTAGACTTTCTGTAAGAGTTATGCGTACATCCTTACACTGTCAGAGTCTGTAGTAGAAGCCTTGTAGATCCTCTTCCCACACATTCTTCCCTGACACTGAGCCCACCAGTTGAAAATCACCTGATATTCCAAAAAAGCTGAACAAACTGAAGATCATCAAATTTTCCTGGGCCCATCAGAGAAATTAAGTGACAGAGCAAACTGTCGCCCCCAAATTTGGACAGACAGATAAATATAGAGAATAATAGCTGAGATCAGTTTACCTGGATCAGAAGCCACTGAAGCCATAAACTGGTATGGACTGTTAAATGGCAGTTTTGATGAATAGCTGGAGGCTGAGTGTCACTAGCTTGAAAGTAAGAAATTCATGGGGGCCAAATTCCTAGGGAAGCCTCCACACTTTCATTAAGTCTTACCTCTAGGAATACCACTGGGTTCTCATAGTGAAGAACCAAGAAAAATCCACTTCTGTCTTTGGCAGGGACAGGGAAAAATAATCATTTGAAATATGCCCAGTTTCCATAACAGAGGCGTACTCTACAGCAGAAAAGACTTTACCTACATAGCCTTATGTTTTCTAGGAGAAAGGGTATGTACCCAATTCCAGCCCTGTCTAACCTGTCTTAGCTGAGGTAGGGAAATAAAACTAAGCGTAATCGTTAGTTTTATGTGTCATCCTGATACACTAAGAAAGACTTCTGAAGGACACAACCCAAAGACACAGTCTCACTCAAAGGCAGATTTAATCACAAGATTATAGAATATTTCCCCTCCCCCACTCCTTTTTGCCACATCTACAGGACTCCAGTGCAATAACAGTGGATTATAACTCAAAGAGCTGCAAGACACAGACTCTTATTTAAGAAAAAGCATATGGGATAACCCAAACACATCAGGCAAGGCAAAAACAAAGATAACAGAGGAACTTGAAACATCTGGCATCCACAGCTGTACCAAATACTAAACAGCCCTACTTCTAGCAAGATTAACATAAAACCTCACACTTCTTACCTCAGTTGTTGCTCAATACAGCATATCTAGCTCCCCCCGCCCCCAAATACAGGCATGCTCAAGTGGGATTAATTCTAGAGATGCAAGGATGTTTCAACATATGAAAACCAATAAATGTGATACACCACATCAGTAAAAGGCAAGAAAAAGGGACTTCTGGTCAAGATGGCAGAATAGATGGTCCCCAGAGTCACACTCTCCCAAAAATCAACCAATTTACAACTATTAAAAAGCAACGACAACCAGGCTGGGGCTGCTAGAGCTCATGGGAAGAGGTGGAGAGACCTACAGAGTTCATGAAGGCAGGAAAAGCCATGATAAGAAAAAGAAAGGATCACTCCTACGATTTCAAATACCAGCCACTTCAAGGCTGGAGCTGGTGAGTGTACAGAGCAAGAGCTGGCAAAACCACAACTGTGCCCTTTGTATGAAGTTGCTTGGAGTTGGCAGGGGAGAAGAGGGCCTTGGTGGCCCCCAGGCCAGCAAGACCACTAACAGGTCTCCCAAGGACCCACTTAGGAGCTAGGGGCCACGACAACTGAAAAAAGGAGCCACTCAGAGGCTGGTGAGTCATCACAAGGGACTGGCACACAGCCCATCCCATGGGAAGTATTTGGAGTACAGGTGGTGGGGGAGACGGACCCACCAGAGGAACATTGGGGCACAGCAAGGACAGCTGATCTGCCCTCCTATCAGCACAGGCCCACTCTGTGTAAACTGGTCAGGAATATAGAACTGTAGGGGGAGCAGTTTGCTGAAAAGACTCAGATCCAGACCACAATTTCTACACAATCCAGGTGTACCAGATCTCATGAGACCAGGAAGTACCTACAAAGTCAACTTTTAAAACCTGAACTGCACAAAAAGCCTTCCCAAGGGAATCATCAGCAAAACAGCAATTTAGTTCAACCACAGGGCTCAAGTTCTGGTCCCCACAGGAAGTTCCCCCATTTTAGAAGTAAGCAAAGGACAAGAAATTAGTTCCAGTGCAGAGGTTAAGTGGAGGGAACAGTGAATAATTCAACATAAAACTGAAAGAAAAAAAAAATATCCACAGACCAGAGACAAAGCCTGATATTAACTAGTAAGGGTCTCACATAACCAAAGAACATACATAAAACCTAGAAAGACTGAAAGCCCCCTGGGCTTCCAAGCCAGGGAGGGAGTAGGACTGGGGGCCTCAGCCATGCCCCCCAACACCCACAACCAGAGCAGTGATAACTACCCAGCCACTGCAGAAAGAATCCTGGGCTTCCAAGCTGGCGCAGTGGGGGGGCCTCCCACAATAAGCCCAGTGATGATGACCACCAACTGCTGCAGGAAGTTGCCCTAGGCTCCAGAACTGGGGCAGTGGGGTACTGAGGGCTTCAGCCACCCCACCCCCCCGACATCTGCATCCAGCCCCAAAACAACCAAGCCACCACTGGAAGCCCCCTGGTCTCCCCTACAGGAATGAGGGGGGTGCCACAGGCGTCAATCATGCCCCCTCTCCTTACTCCTTCTCCCTTTCTATTTCCTTCCCCCTTTCTGTCTCCTCCTCCCCCCAACTGCTCTGCAACATCTTAGAATGTAAAAAATTAATAATATTAATAAATAAGTAAACTTAAAATATTAAAATAAATAAAAAGCAAGGAGAAAAACACAGCCTCAAAAAATAAAAGAAAACAGCAGAACCAGACACAGATATGACACAGTTGCAATTATCAGGCAGGGAATTCAAGATAACTACAATAGTATTGTAAGGGCTTGCTGTAGATTGGATGTACACCCCCCCCCCCAACCTCATTGAGGCTTAATCTGCACTGTAACCATTGAGGGTGGGAAATCCTATTATGGTAATTGCAAGGTGGGGTCTTGAAGAGGTGATTAGATCATAGGACCATGCCATAATGAATGGATTAATAATGCTGGTCAGAAGCTTGCTTCTGAGGGCTTTAAATAGAGAGTGCATGAGGAACTATCTCTCTGCTCTCTCTGCTCCATCATTTTCACAACGTGACACTCTGCCATCACTGTCACCATCACCAAGGCCTTCACCAGCTGTTTTCCCTGTACTTTGGACTTCCCAGCCTTGGAAATGTAATCAATAAATTCTGTTTACTTATAAATCACCTGGTTCCAGGTATTTTGTTAGAAGCAACAGAAACGCCTAATACAGAGCTCTAACAGAAGGAATAAACATGAAAGAATGAATGGGCAATGTAAGCAGAGATAGAAACTCCAAGAATGAATCAAAAGGAAATGCTAGAAACTGACAACACTGTAACAGAAAACACTGTAACAAAAATTAAGCATGCAATGAGATGGGCTCATCAGTAGATTAGACACTGCTGAGGAAAGAATCAATGAACTCAAAGATATGTCAATAGAAATCTTCCTGCTGAAATGCAAAGAGAAAAAGAAACAAACAAAAAAAAGAACAAAATATCCAAGAATTCTGGGATTAATTTCAAAGAGTGAAACATGAGCATAATTGAATACCAGAAAGAGAAGAATGAGAATGAATAAGAAGAAATGTTTTAAGTAATAATGATTAAATATTTTTTCAAAATTAATAATAGACACCCAAACCAAAGATTTAGGAAGTTCAAAAAATACCAAGCAAGGTTCCAGTCAAGATGGTGGAATAGACAGTCCCCAATGTCACTCTCTCCCACAAATCAACCAATTTGCAACTATAAAAATGTAACATCAGCCAAGGTGGGGCCACTGGAGCTCAGGGGAAGAATCAGGGGAAGAGGAGGAGAGACCTATGGAGTTCCTGAAGGTGGGAGAAACCATGATGAGAGAAAGAAAAAACTGCCCTGAGTATTTTGGGCTGCAGCTGCTTTAATGCCAGAACTGCTGAGTGCATGGAGCAGGAGCAGCAGCTGTGCCTTTCAGACGGAGTTACTTGGAGATAGCAGGGGAGAAGAGGGCCTTGATGGCCCCTCAGGACAGGAAGACCACTAATAGGGTTCCTGTGGACCCACACAGGAGCGAGGATCCAGAACAACTGAAAAAAGGGAGCCATTCAGAGGCTAGTGAGTCAATGCAAGCGACTGGCACAGGGTCCATCCCATGGGAAGTGTTTGGAACATGAACGGTGGGGGAGACAGGCCCACCAGGAGAACACTGGGACACAGTAAGGATAGCTGATACACCCTGCAATCAGCACAGGACAACTCAGATGAGACTGGTTGGGAATGCAGAATTGCATGGTGTGCAGTTTGATGAAAAAATTCAGGCCCAAATCAGAGTTTCTACAACCCAGGTTTAATGGGTCTCTGGAGAGCTTGAAGTATCTATAAGGTCAACCATTAAACCCTGAGCTTCACAAAAAGCCTTCCCTAGAGAAACAGCAGCAAAGCAGCAATTTAGCTCAACAACACAGTTCAAGTACTGGTTCCCACAGGAAGTTCCCCATGTTAGAAATAAGCAAAAGACAAAAAATTAGTTCCAGCCCAGGCACACCACCAGTGCCTTGGGGCACACCAGGGGACATGAGGCTTGGAGCCAGGGACAGGAACCCCACCCACAACCACTCACACTGCCAGTGCCTCGGGGCCACCCAGTGACCCGAGGTTTAGAGCCAGGGAACAGACCCCCACTCCCACAACCAGGCACACCACCAGTGCCTTGGGGCTCCACCCGGGGACCCTGACCCTGCTCCCACAAACAAACACACCATGCCAGCACCTCAGGGCCCACCAGGGGACCCGAGGCATGAATCCAGGGACTGGACCCCCCTCCCACAATCAGGCATACTGCACCAGTGCCACAGGGCCTGCCCAGGGACCTGAGACATGGAGAAGGGGACCAGACCCCACTCCCACAATCAGGCCCAGCATGCCAGCACCTTGGGGCTCACCCGGGGACCCAAGGCATGAATCTTGGGACCAGACCCCGCCTCCACAACCACGCACCTCACCAGCACCTTGGGGCCTGCCTGGGGACCCAAGATATGGAGCTGGGGACCTCATCCCCCTCCTATAACCAGGCAAACTGCCAGCACCAAGGAGCATGCCAAAAACATCACCTCTACGTGGATGGCCCACCACAGCCACCACAATAACCATGGCTGCCGCGAAAGCAGCTAGATGTCACAACCACCACACAGATGGTCCGCCAATGACTGGAGCACCTTAATACAAGTAGAGTCACCAGCAGAGATAAAAGAGGACGTCTCTCTCCACAAAGCCCATTTCAGAGTGACAGAAGAAGCATCTGTTCTATGATAATATTGGGGGACCTGATCACACCTCTCAGCATTGGACAGATCATCTAGGCAACAAATCAACAGAGTAACCATTATTCTTTCTGAAGGAGAGAAGAAATCTAGGGTAAATAGAGGGGGAAGAGGGGAGGCTAAGGCATGCTTAAAGCTCAAGCTGAGATGTCCTTCCAGCTCCGTTTCAGGTGCCTTGAGCAGACTGATGTCAGTTTCCTTCATCAAAGTGATTTTTGTATTGCCAATTGAAGGCATAGATCCAGCTGAGGACTGGTTTCTACTTAACTTTGATGAGAACTATTTCAATTAAATGTGACTGAAAACCAGGTTTCAGAGACAGGGAGACTGAACAATTATCATTATTTATTCATGGTGGGCTAAGTTGCAAATGAGGATGTGGATTCTGTAAATATAGCTCCTCTTCTAAGAATCTCATTAGTGAAAGGAGATAATCACAAGAATTACAAAGTTTTTGTTGTTGTTGGCTGTTATGTTTGTTTTAGGGAAGGTAGAAACTTAAGCCAGTTTAGAGACTGAGATAACTGGTAGAGAAGAATTAAGCTAAAAGTTACTCAAGTTTAGAGGGCTTTCCTCTCATACTACTATTCTGAGTATTAATGAACAAGTTTTTAACATTGTCCACAGTGCTCATGAATTTATTTACAGCTAACTCTCTGAATAATACTTGGAAAACCTGTCTTCCCCCTGCCATCATCCTGGGTAATGGAAAGTGTTTGCCATATGAGGACAATTTATGGCACATTGTGATTATAATAAACTAGCATCATACAAGTCATCACAAATGCATATGCTTGTTTTGTATATATTTTGGTAATCATTCCTTTATTTAACTGATTTTCAATAACAGTGTATTCCAAAAGGTAAGGTTAGGATAAAGAAAATGATGGATTCCAATTCACATCTTCAATTGGTTCTCATAAACCTGGAGGGGCTGAAATAGGAAGGCGGTTGGGGGTGTGAGAAAGGGACTTTAAATTGAAATACTTCTCAGATGATTTAGGTAAAGTCTGCATCCACCTGCTGTTGAAAACTACTCTGTTACTCTGTTTCTGTTGCTTATAATAGAATACCTGAAACTGGGTAATTTATAAAAAGAAATAAAATTTATTTCTTACAGTTTTGGAGGTAGGGAAGTCCAAAGTCCACAGAACATATTGATTAGGGCCTTCCTCTGGGTGAGAACTCCCTACAGGATTCCATGGTGACCAATGTATGAGATGGCAAATGGGCTGAGCAAGAGAGAATGCACCTCCTGATTTGCTCTCCTTTTGAAGCCATCACAACAAGGGGACAGTACTCACACTCTAAATATCTCTAAAGGCCCCATTTTCAAATACCATAATCAGATTTTCCACCCTCTTAACACTGTTACAGTGGGGATTAAGTTTCTTTTTTTTTTCCTTTTTGTCTTTTTTCGTGTCCGGCAACGGATCGCAACCCTCAGTGTTGCGCCCGTACCGGACCGGGACCGGCAGCGGGATCGCAACCCTCAGTGTTGCACCCGCACCTCGCTCAGCCAGTGAGCGGGA
>NW_007728847.1:260638-262228 GCF_000696425.1 Galeopterus variegatus | reverse complement strand
GACCAGCAACGGGATCACAACCCTCAGTGTTGCACCCGCACCTCGCTCAGCCAGTGAGCAGGAACTGGTCTGTATGTAGGATCCGAACCCTCGGCGGGAGCGCCACCGCGCTCCCAAGCGGCGCACTGTAGCAGTGCACCACCGGGCCGGCCCGGGGATTAAGTTTCTGACACATGAACGTTTAGAGGACATATTTAACCCATAGCAACTACCTATCTAGTTTGTTACACACATACCTCAGTATTGACTTCCTTCAATATACAGTTTTCTTTTTTTTATTATGTTATAATCCTGTGACTTGACTGGCTCTCAAGTTAGGTGTCGCACAGCTGGACAAAATCAAAGTAGCAATAGAAGAACAGCAATCTTATTTAAATTCATAGTCAAAGTGAACAGCAAGGTCTATTACTTTCAAGTAATGTAATATCATTAAAGTGGAAATCTCTCAGACTGACAAGTTTGGAATAAAGATTTCATGAATTACAATGATAATGTATGTGTACAGCAAAATAACTTGACAATTACTGACACAAATACAATACCATTCACCTTTACAGTATGCTACTTTCTAAATAAATCTCGTCCAATGCCATTTAAAACTACATGTGAAAGAAATTTGTACATTTGTTAGAGAGCACACTCAGCTCCTTACTGATGCTCCCCAAAATTGATATCAGACTCACAGGTCTGGCTGCCTGCCTCCATATAAAACAACAACAACAACAAAACACACCCAAAAGTCAAATGTTTGTGAAAATGGAAATCAGTTTTTATTCAAGAATACTGGAGGTCTCAGGAGAGATGTTAGGCTAACCCAGCTCTCGTGTAAACCAGAAGGAGAATGGCCAGGCTAAAACCATCTCAAACACTCAGGTTTACCGAAGGGTTTTAAAGAGGGGGCTGAGGGAATAGAACATGGGCAAATGAAAAGCAGGAGGGAGGGGTACATACCTGGGACCAGGGGCTGTTTCATCAAGACTTGTCTGGTTTCTGCTCCTGTCCTTGTTGTTATCTCATGGTCCCACTGGAGGGGTGGAATCAGCATAGCTTTGTTGATGTTTTTCTTGGTTTCCCCGTGTCTGGATAGTACATGCAAGTCTGCAGCTCCAGGCTGGCTGGAAAACAAATTTACATTCATGTAAATAATATCATCTTGTCCCATAACCAAGGTTCAAAATATCAAATAACTATAGGGAAGGAGAGAATTCAGAGAAATTTATGCCAAGAAAATACCTGTGTCTTTAAAAAATCTTTTAGAGCCCATGTGGTTTTAGATCCCAACATGGCTTCAGTCCTGCTCACTCCAACACATTTTAATAAGTTGTCATTTATTTTCTTTACAGTCTTAACATTTTAGTAGATTTCCAATAACATCTTTTTCTTTTTGAACTACGTGCATATTTTCTTAAGCTTAATTAACAAAATGCATAGTCTTTTCCTCTTTGTGAAGAATGCTTAATATCAGAAGGATAGAAAGATGCCATTCTTTCCCTGCAGTTGCCTATAATTTAGACTTTTTAAACCACATGTATGGTACATAGTAAATATTCATATATTTTTAATTTTGTATGGATGTGGGATATTTATGTA
>NW_007728847.1:258732-260437 GCF_000696425.1 Galeopterus variegatus | reverse complement strand
ATCTTTTAGAGCCCATGTGGTTTTAGATCCCAACATGGCTTCAGTCCTGCTCACTCCAACACATTTTAATAAGTTGTCATTTATTTTCTTTACAGTCTTAACATTTTAGTAGATTTCCAATAACATCTTTTTCTTTTTGAACTACGTGCATATTTTCTTAAGCTTAATTAACAAAATGCATAGTCTTTTCCTCTTTGTGAAGAATGCTTAATATCAGAAGGATAGAAAGATGCCATTCTTTCCCTGCAGTTGCCTATAATTTAGACTTTTTAAACCACATGTATGGTACATAGTAAATATTCATATATTTTTAATTTTGTATGGATGTGGGATATTTATGTAAAATTGTTTACAAATTTTACCTTTTCTCTATTTACTGAAGGAAAATTTCTGGCCTTGTCTACTTAAGTTCTTTTTCTCCCTACTCTCTAATAGGGCTGTTCTTTGTCAGAAACATTTTTATAGGCTTTTATAATACAGAATCAGAAGAAAAGCTGGGCAGATGGAAAGACAGTGGCTCCTGAGCAAGATTCTGTTGGGTGCTTGGAAGAGCAGCTGAAGTGAGTCAGGGAAACTGACAGAGGAGAAAAGGGTAATATTATCAATTACTACTGTGAACCATGTGTTCTGGTAATGATGTTCATGATATACAAATGGAGATCTCTGGTTTTTGTGAATTTCTCTTTTGGTTCTGGCATATTTTCTTTTGAATACTATATTACTCTGAGACTACACTCTGTATTCTATGGATTTAATGCATTATAGGACTGCTAAATATCTTTGGATAAGTATGTATATAAATATGAGGGTACTTCAAAAAGTTTATGGAAACATTTGTACTATCTTTTAATTCTATTTTTCCATACACGTTTTGAAGTACCCTTGTATACATATTTCTAGGTTATAGAGCCTTTAATTTTATAAGCGTATTACTGAAAATTTAGAAATTAAATCACACATATACTCACTACTCTAACAAAATAATTGTCATAATTTTTCATATTTTCAATTTGTAATAAGTATGTATTTCACTTAAAATTTCATTTACAAAAAAGTGTATTTTCTGTGTTACCACATAGACTTTATAACCATCATTCTTTTAAAAATGCATAATATTCTATTGAATAGATTTACCATCATTTAATGATAATACTTTAATTGGTGTATAGTTAGGTTGCTTTCAACATTTAAACATTATAATGCTGGGTGTCTGGTGTCTATGTTATGGCCCCCAATTTTCAGTCTTCAAGGATGTTTTCTTTAACTAGCAGGTTTCAGAAAGAATGGGGATGGGGGTGGGTAGCAGGGCATTTATTAACATTTTCTCCATGTCTGGAGATGATATTTCTCTTACTACTACTTGATTTTGTGTGAAAAGGAATTTGAAAAATTGCAGGTTTTCATGAACTTCTTCACATACTGATGACCTTGATCTTGATGAGATTGACTTGCCTTGTTACTTTGACCAGCATCAAGTTGGTAGAATGTGGTGAGGCTTCCTAACTGTGGTGGCGGCTGCCCTCACATCTGCATGAACTAAAGTCCACAGTAGTGAGGTCTGCAGTTCATTTGAATGATAACGAGTGTGACGTAAAGGTGAAAATACGACTACAGATACAGACTTAAGTAGACAGCTGCTCAAGAATCAAGTAGTGACTAAATGTATACAGATAAGGGTAATTTATATTTACAACTTAAAGGGATT
>NW_007728847.1:223332-258541 GCF_000696425.1 Galeopterus variegatus | reverse complement strand
ATCAAGTAGTGACTAAATGTATACAGATAAGGGTAATTTATATTTACAACTTAAAGGGATTTAAAAAAAAAACTACTGTTATATTAGAGATGCTAGTAAGCCCATCCATTTCTAATATTACCCTATGCTACAAGTAAGAATAAGCAGTTGGAGAACTTTGAAGGTAAGAGACCTAGTAGAAGATGGTTATGGTTTAAGTACTCTCTTTTTTTCTATCATTTTTTACTTCTTCCTATTTGCTCATTTATCAATTATTGGAAAATCATGTATCAACCCAATTACTTACGTACATGTAATCTATCACAAGGTATAACCATTGAAAACTATGGGTACGTCTATGTACTGGTTTCCTAGGGCTGTCATAACAAAGTACCACAAACTGAGTGGCTTAAAGAACAGACATCTATTGTCTCACAGTTCTGGAGGCTTAAAGTCTGAGATGAAGATGATAAAGCAAGAACTGTTCCAGGCCTCACTCCTAGCTTCTAGTAGTTTCTTGTTTTGTGACAGCATAACTCTAATCTTCACATGGTGCTCTCCCTGTATGTATTCTTTTGTGTCCAAATTTACCCTTTATAAGAGCATCAGTCAGCATAACAAGGCCCACTCTACTCCACTGTTTTCTCATCTTAAATAATTACATTTCTAATGACCCTATTTCCAAATAAGGTCACATTTTGAGGTACTTGGAATTCAACATATTAATCTTGGAGGGAAACAATTCAATCCTTAACAATCCTTAACGTAGGTAAAGTTCTTTAGAAAGTAAATCCTCTATCATTGACTCACCATCAATAAAACATTATTTTATTTCCTTCTATTCACAAATACTTCTCTGACTCCTTAAGTCTAGTATTCTCCTCCTGTGTACTGGATCTCATCCTTTTTTTCAAACATTTTTTGGCTGGCCTGTATGGGAATCCGAACCCTTGTCCTTGGTGTTATAACACCGTGCTCTTACCAACTGAGCCGATTCACCAGTCCCTCATCCTTATTAACACCTGAAGATTTTCCTCTCTCAGTCATTCCTTTTTCCCCTGTATTTTCAACTGACTGGACCATTTTCATCAGTCTTTAATCCTGTTCAGGCTTTTCTATCTAAAACACATGCATACCTGTGCACACACACACATGCACACACACACTCCATCTCGATCCTAAGAGCTATTATTCTTCATTTCTGCTATTCCCAAGTCTCCTGAAAGAAGCTTGCATTCTGATAATCATGCAGTTGGTAGCTCACTACATTCACGTTCAGTTTATTTCTGCGCCCACTGTAATCTGGATTCTGTCTCCAACACGCCACCTGAAATTGCTTTGTTAAGGTCAACAGTAACTTACTTTTTTGATGAGCCCAATAAAAGCTATTCTGTCTGTCTTTACTTCCTGTCCGCTACATCTGATATCATTGAACTTACTCTCCTTCTTATATTTCCTGCATTAGCTATTGTGACACCATCTCACTACATTCACGTTCAGTTTATTTCTGCGCCCACTGTAATCTGGATTCTGTCTCCAACATGCCACCTGAAATTACTTTGTTAAGGTCAACAATAACTTACTTTTTTGATGAGCCCAATAAAAGCTATTCTGTCTGTCTTTACTTCCTGTCCGCTACATCTGATATCATTGAACTCACCCTCCTTCTTATATTTCCTGCATTAGCTATTGTGACACCACAGTTTACTCATTCTACATCTGCTCATTTTCAGTTTTCTTCACAGTCACTCTTGTTTTTCAACTATTGATTTTCAATTACATCCATATGCTGGTGATTCTCAAATCCTCGTTTTCTGAAAGATCATTCTTCTGAGCTCATACCCACATACCAATGCCTACTATATTTACTCAGGTGGATTTTATAAGGGACATGAAAATTGAACTCATATTTTTCATTCTTTGTAATTTTACTTGCTCTCAACAGGAGTGAGCAGTACTTGCATTCCCCCAGTGTACCTGCCAGAAATGTAAAGTCATCCTTGACTCTTTCCTCTCTCATTTTCCTTACTCCACCCATATCTAGTCGAGTTCATCTTCTAAGTAGCTTTCAAATCTGTTCCTATAGCCCCATCTTAGTTTAAATCCTAAATATTTCTCACATGGATTATTTTTTTAAAAAGCCTTTTAACTATCTCTAGTCTTGGTCCCGTGAAACTTATTCTCCACATTGTGCCCAATGTAAGCCACATATATTTAAATCTGATCATACAATCCCCTGGATTGAAATTCATTATTGATACACCATAGTTTTCTGAATAAAACTTAATGTGATGGGATAAATATTTTTTAATGATTTTGTTTTTTTGTCTCTCCTTGCCTATTTATACCTCTCCACACCATTATACTGAAATATTTGTTCCCTATACTTTTGCCTCCAGGAATTTAAATGCTCCTGTCTTTGCTTGGAAAGTGGTTGCATTTCTTTCAGTATTCACTAATTCCTTCAGACCATTGAGATTCTGGTTAGATATTTCTTTGTCTCAAGAAGGTTATCTCTGACCCTATTACCTTGGTCTTTGTTTGTTTTCTATTGCTCTATGGCAAATCACTACACACTTGGTGACTTAAACATCTAAGGTTTTCATCAGAGTCTAACAGACTGGAATTAAGTGTTGGCCACCTGTGTTCTCATGGGGAGCTCAGGATCTCTCCAGGCTCATTCCTGTTATTGGAATAATTTACAGCCTTGAGATTGTGGGTTTGAGGTCCCCATTTTCTTTCTCAATTTCAGCTGGAAGCCTCCCTCAGCTCCTTAATAACTTCTTCAATCCTTAAAGCAGCAATAGTGAGTAACGTTCTTTTCATACTTCAAGTGTTTCTGACTTCTGCTCAAGCTGGAGAAAAGCCTTTGCTTTGAGGGGCTCACAGGACTATGTTAGGCCCACCTAGATATCCTCTCTATTTTAGGGTCAACTGTGCCATATTACATAATATAACCATAGGATTGGTATCTTGACATATTCTCAGGTTCTGACAATGAGGGCAGGATGATTTTGGGGGGCCATTTTAGACATTCTGCCTACCACAACCTAATGAGAGTTGTTTTCCTTATATGTATTTGAATGATTCTCATTGGAAAAAAAGGTATATCATGAGCCCAATTTTATGAGGAAAACTGAAGTTCAAAGAGGTAGTATAGACCACTGGTGAGGTGTATTAGTTTGGAAATAATACAGACTTGGCTTTATTTCAGTAATTACTTTTAGCTGTATACTATGAGAAAGTTGTTAAAATGCTGAAAAATATGATTAATAGCACCTTCCTGGTAGAGAAGTTTTAGGTCTGTACTGACAGTACATACAAAGTGTTTGATATTATTACAGAATTTCAATACATGGTAGTTTTTGTTATTAGTAATTTATTCAAGGTCACACAGCTCAACTGTGACACACCAAAGAGTCAAATGTCTTTTATGCCCAGATTGAGAGAGAGCAAGGGATAATGTGAAAAACATTTGCTAGATTGATAGGTTTTCTTTTATATTAGATGATAATTAAAGGATAGCTTATTTTTTGTTTAACGATTATCTAAAACTTCTCCATACCCTTAAACTTAATTTATAGGATCTTTAAGCCAAAAATTTTGTTTTGTGATGGAAGTTAGTTATACAGTTGAGCACAGTATGCAGGCATTCGCTACGTAGGCACTTGTTCGAAAGTGCATATATTTCATATGTTGAAAAAAGCTACTTCTCCCAGATTCATTTATATGCCATTCTAAAAGAATCTTGCTCTGCAATATGTATAAGGACTATTTGAAGATACTACTGCATATGCTGTTGCGATCCATTAATGTTTCTAAAAAACAGAGCATGACCTTTACTCCTTTCGTTACTGCGTGATAGTGGTTTATGTTTTATAGCTATAATTTGTAGTTTCAGTTAATGTTCATTGCTTTCTTGCAGTTTAGTTTTCTGACCTCCCAGACTGCCTGAAACCACTGCTTACATTTAGTCACATTATCTGTAATTCCTGTGTAGCACAATGTCGAGCTCTCCACTTTTTTTCTTCCTCTCCAAAATTCTGTAATTATACCAGAATCCTTAAACCATTCCTAAAGTATAACTTACCTCTTTATTCTTTGTCATTGTCACAGTTCAGCACCCCCTAAAACAGGATACTAAGCATTTTTTAGGGTATATCAATATTAGGTAAGTCTCCTTTCGAGTTTTTACTCTCTTTGATTATCATATAAATCAGAAGGGCTTTAACATCCCTTTATTTTAAATCTAAGAAAAGGAGTGCAGATGTATTACTAAGCAGTACCCAATATTATACACACTGTCTTTCCCCTATGTCTGAAGGTAGGATAAATGTCTGTGATCCAAGAGATGGCTCAGCTCCCTAGTTCCAGGAGGATGGCAGAGGGTGCCCACTACCTGCAGTCAAGCTCCTGCCATCACTATATTCTATAGGATTTAATGGCATGACACAACACACTGACACTCACACAGGTGAAAGGCAGAATTCTTTGTTACAGCTCCAAAGGAGAGAAGGCTGCCCTGTAGGCCTATGCAAATGGGGACAGGATAGCAGCAACCTGGAGTGGTAGAGGGCAGCTTGTGTATGGCAAGCAAGATAGGATTTCCCAGGCTCCCGGTGGATTGGCTGATCTGAATAATTTCAAGGGCTTTAGAGCATAGAGGCTGTCCCCAGTTACCTGGTACTAGGCCTGGTGGATGGAAGGGAGATGGACGCTGGTAGGGCTGGTCCATAATGACCCTGGAGTGTGAGGGCCTGTTAAGGGAAGTGTTTGGGGTTTGGACATTAATCAGCTGTCCAAGAAAGGGAACTAACTGGACTCTAGCCAGGGCGTCAAACTTGGGTCAAGACAGCATTTAAAAAATAGAAAGAAAACAAACAAACAAAAAAACTGTACTATTTGTACATTTTCAAGGGGGAATATAGATATGTTTGATGTCTTTGATTACTTTATTCTCTTTTCAGAAAGAAAGTTCATAGTCATGTTCAAATATAATTTCGTTAATTCACAATGCTAAGGGGTAAGATATCCCCTATTCCTTAGTTAAAATGTGAAAAGCAAATAAGCATGCTTCATAACAGAAAGAAATTTTTAACAGGGTGTTTTTAACCATATATTTTTTTTCTTGTATAGTCTACATTGTGGGAAGGACATGTAAACAGTAGATTATCTTGCTTAAAGTATAATACAGCAATCCTACCTATCTTCTCTGAGGAAAGAAAATCCTGGTATCAGAGAATCTCAAGATCTTTTAAGGACATTTCCCCTCCAAGAATTTCCTGTCAAGCAATTGCAACAGAATAGTGTCTATTAAGTATTACTTTATCACTTGTTGACATTCTTTGTTAAGAAGCTCATTGCTGATTAGTTTTTAAAGATATTGACGTCCTAAGTATAGTTCTAAACTGATTTTGATGAAACCCATGGGTTTTAGGAGATCAGAAAACTAATTTGTCATGCCTAGTATCTCATTCTATGACCCTGAGAAATTTCTCATACTTCCACCTGTAAAATCCTATCATTTTAAGATGGCTTTAGAAAATTAAACACCAATGTTTATTTTTAAATTTTAGTTTTCACAGAACTGGATAAAACAAAGAACAAAATAGTAAAAGATGTGAGTAATTTTTAAAATAAGGATCATGGCTTAGGTTATACTGTTCTATCCACTTACTGTATAATTAGAAAAAATTGAGTAAGATAGGGTACATTATATTAGAAGAGTTATACAACTTCATTTTGTTGTTGTTGTTATTGATACAAGAATGTGAATCAAAGATGACACTAACAACTTGAAAGTGACAAACCCATAGAGTCACAGAACTATTTTCACATCTTAGCAAGCTTCTCAATATAGCCTAATGTTTATAAATGTTCCAAAAACTGTAGGACTAAGAGGAATTTTGTTGAGAGGTTGATGAGTACAACTTTAGGTTCTTGGTATAATTATAAATTATTTCTTTTTATTTGGTCTTTGCTGTATATGTCTTCTCTGCTTCTTTTTATGCCTTAAGCTTTATTTACCCCAGAAATGTACCATTTTGTTTTATAGCTGGTCAAGAAAGATTCTAATAGCAAAAAAGAGATTCTGTACATGAAAGTATTTTGTAAATTTTAAAAACCCTATACAAACATAATGTGTTGTTATTAACTTTTAAAAGGCAGAGATCAGTAA
This sequence comes from Galeopterus variegatus, assembly GCF_000696425.1. Lineage (NCBI taxonomy): Eukaryota > Metazoa > Chordata > Mammalia > Dermoptera > Cynocephalidae > Galeopterus > Galeopterus variegatus. The sequence goes on along the minus strand of NW_007728847.1, from coordinate 252,384 downwards.
GATTTCCTAAGGGTATCATTTACAGATGAAAAGATTACACGGTATCCAACCATTCTTCTTTAATTGCTTGAGAATCGTAGCAGATATACTACTGTGTCAAGGGATAATGCTGTTTCCTGATTTGAGTTATATGCTAAAAAATGCATTTCTTAGATACTCACTTTCAACACCTTTTCATTCTTGAAAAAGTGCCTTGAAAAAGAAATTACTAATGTTTTCAATACTAAATAAAATGCCATATTTATTATGTATTTTTAAAAAATTACATTATATTTTGTTTTATTTATAAACTTTAACATATTTCTTATGAATACCAGAGTAAATTAGATTAAATATAATGTCTAAGAATCATTCATTTACTTTTCTTAAAACTGTGAATAGGATTTAGAAAATACTGTCTATGGTACTATTTGGTGATATTTTTTTAGTTCTGTAAAAAAGAAAAAAATAATTCTTTGGGCTAACTATGTGCCTTTAGTAAATATGAGTAGTATAGTCATTAAAAACATCATAAAATATTATGCTTTTTTATTTCCACATTTCTTTGAAAACAATGTTCATAGAAAAAAAGCACACTTGTAAATCAATGGAATGTTAGTTTATCTCTTAAGTGAGCATGTAAAGACAGATTTAGTCTTTTTTAATCGAATGTTTATAAAAGTTAATTTTTACAGTATCATGTAGCAATTATTAATACTGACATGGTTTGTGAAATATTTTTCAATTATTTTAAACTAAATAATAAAGAATTAAAGTGGTATTTTTATTGACCTTGTTTTCAATATCTGAAGAGTAGTTCATCCCATGGACCTCTTTGGATGATTATATGCCTGAACTGCTTTATTTCACTGGCTAGCCAGGTGTTTCAAACAGCATGCCACTTTAAGGCTAAGATTAACATGAAGCCACTTATTTAGGTAGAGCTGCAAAATACATTGCCAATTATTATGCATTCTTGTGTTTTCTAATCTCTGACCTACTGTTGTCCCATGCCATATTTTTTTCTTTCCTCACTTTATTCACTTTTCATAACATTGTGTCCTTGTTTGCCCTGACAGAGTTATCTGTTTCCTTTATTTTTTAATATTTTGAACTTTTTGTTTACAAAAATGAGGAAAGAGCTTGTAAGTCATAAAGTAAAACCCTCAAGAGAGAAGACCAGAAGTCTATAAATAGAAAGAAAGTCATGATGACTCAATAATAAATCTGATGTCTTTTCGTAACTGGTAACCAAGAATTATGTTCATAATTTTACCTGAGGAATTATTGGAAAGTTTTGTGAGAGTTAGAAATTTTTCTTTGAATTCTTATTTTAATTTCTAATTTCAGCATAAGATCATTTTCAAGGTGATTTACAGTTTCTACTTGCAATTATTCTTTGACACTTGATTTCTGTTTCATGTTTAATAGTCTTAAACAATGAGGTGATGCTAATTACAGGCAAAATGTACTATAAAATGTGTGGGACTAGAGTCAGGAAACTGCATTTGAGACAAATTACCCAAATTTCTGGGTATCTGGCTTTAACTTTCCGAACTTATAAAATAAAAGTGTAGGAATAAAATATATTGTAAGTAATTTTTGTATCTATATTTCAGATTCTTTAGTGGGTCATATAAGAATTTAAATATTCCTGATATGCTTAAAAAGAGCTATTTGAAAATCAGCTTAAATATAACTTACATCACAAAAATTGAAAATTAAGCCACAAAATATATTTTTAAAAATTAGCTGTATACATTTTTGTGCAACTATAATTAGTTGTAATTTACACTAATTCCAATTATAATAATTTGGAGTTTGTTTATATGTTCTGGTGATCTCTGTAACAAATCACCAAAACTTAGTGGCTTAAAACTACAATTTTTTTGGTTCACAATTTTGTTGGGTCAGGAATGTGGAAATGATTCCACTGGGCTGTTCCAGCCTAGGGTTTCTCAGGCAGTTAGAGTGGGGTGTTGACCAGGGCTCAAGTCACCTGAAGGCTCCACCAGGCTGGATGTCCAAGATTGCTCATTCTCATGGCTGGCAATTGATAGTGGGTGTCCTTTGGGAGTTCATATATGACTGTCAATGGAAGCTCCATGTAGTTTGTGCTTCTCAGCATGGCTGCTGTTTATCTCTGCAAAGGAAGAACCTGAGAGGGAGCACTCTATGAGGCCATTGTGGAAGCTGAAAAGCCTTTACTGACCTAGCTCTGAAAGTCATTCAGAGTTACTTCCATCATATTCTATTAGTCATATAAGTCAATAAGACCAGCCCAGATCCAAGAAGAGGAACATTAGATTCTTAGTAGTAGCAAAAGATTTACAGCCATCTTTAATCTACTATAGAGTCCCTTATTTATGAATAATTATGGAATTTAGGAAATAATATAATTTAATTTTAGTCCTAAAATTAATTATACTTGAATGAGAAACAGAGGATGTCATAATTATTAAATCATATGCTTTCCTATCTATGAGTAATGTGTATTTTTAAAAGCATGGTTTAAATTGGTCACATTAACATACAGGTTAATGGAATAACCTTATTTTGAAAAACCAAGAATATTAAAATTCTGTTAATTCTAAACATCAATATGATTTCTAACTCAATATATCATCCTGCCAAATATGTTCTAGAACTTTGCAAATGTAATAAGAATATCCGAAGGAATATTGCTATCAGCATTCATCTGAGAGTGTTGTTCAAGGGCTTTCATTTTTTGTGCTAGATACTTATGTAAATGATGCCACATTTATATATAACAACTAAAAACAAAATGCTGGGTAACTAAAATTCATTTGCAAAGTCATTCATAGAAAAGGTTTTTATAGATTGTCTTCTGATGCCGTATAGTAAATATTTAATATATAATATTTAATTAATTAATGCAAATGATGCATCAGCATCTACCTGGCTTAAAGTTGTGAGATTGTAAACTTCTTGAAAAATTTCCCCAGGAATAAAGTCTGAGAATTTTTAAAGTGAGCTTATTTTTGGAAAGCCAAGTTTCTTTACAATTCCTAGTAGCCACAATATAGGCATGTCTTCCATTTTAAACTAATTAATCAACAAAATGGTAATTAACTAATACAAAAATACTGTTGATAATTAATCATCAAAAAACAATTGTAGTAGACACAAGCTGAGTTTCGGATCCTCTTTCAATAAAGAACTCACCGACCAGCTGCGAGGAGTGTGGTTAGCTGACTACTTCCAGCTGTTAGCTCCTTCAGGGTCTGCCTCAGTGTTCCAGCTGAAGTCCAAGCTCACTACTGGGTGCTCTGAAACAATGCCTGAAGAAGGTAGTGGTGGCTGAGATCTAGCTGTTCTCAAGGCATTCCCCAATCGATGACTGAATAAGGGAGTGGTATAAGAGTCTTTCCAGTTTTCTTCAACATGAGATTCCTCTAACAGGTAATCTTGGCACTGGAGCTCCTTGTTTAGCTGACGGAGAATTTGTCACTATAAATCATGGTCCTACTGTCTACCAACCAGTCTTGATTCTTCCCCTTTTACTTCACTTTTCCTTTTATTCCCCTTTTCCAATAAACCCTTTGTACCTTTAACATCATATCAGTATTTGATTTCTAACTAAACAACCTGTGACAACATTTTATTCTATGAGGGGAATTAACTGAAGTGAGATATTATGCAAGATTTGGGAATATAAGTACTAATACAGTAGCGTTTTTGTCATTGGGTAGTTTATAGTCTGGTGTCATCATCAACCTCCACAGAAATTTCTATGGGGCTCGAAGAAGTTAAGTAACTAGCACAGAGCCACATGGCTAGTTCCTTGTAGAAGCAAGGATTTGATCCCAGATCTCTCTGATTCTGAGAAACATGATTATTCTCTTACCCACCTTCTCAGTATATCAGTACACTGATATTTCCTTTGCAATGTGAAGCAAGTTGAACCTTTTGTCATTACCAGTAATATTTAGAATCTGTGAGCATAAATATTAAAGACAATGTATATAAACCCTGTTCATTAAAACTCATGATTTAAGGAAGAAATAAGACTACTAGAAGAAAAGAAATTGGCAGATAATTGGCGTCTTCCAACTAAGCTGGTCATCAGCGAAGGAAAAGAGATATTAACAAATTAGAACTGTACATTCTGTATTGCTCATAGTAGAGGAAGTAGAAATTATTAACACCATGAAAACTAGAATAAACACATGTTCTATTTTCTCTAATCCCTTAGCTGTTTTCTTCCTTGTCAGCTCACAAGAGAAAGTGGTTATTGTCCTAATATTTATACTATTTATTTGGTAACTTTATGGGAAGCAAATGAATTCAGGCATCTTATTTAGTTTATTACTATATTTGGTGCTGATGATATGCTAATGAAATAGTCGATATGCTCAAGTGAAGGGAATGGGAGGACTAGTCCAATGAGGCTGAGGAACAGGAAACGCTTGAAGTACTGTATGAAATGGTGTATGGTTGGGACACTACAGAGCACCTCCTCACCCCAAAGGGATATGTAGCTCAGCCAGCAAGGGGAAGTTTCCTAGTGGGATAAGGAGTGATTCTTGATATGTATCTTCGAGCATGAGGTATTGTGGGAGATACAGGGATGCAATGGGTAGAAGGCAGTAAAATCCAGAGATGTGAATGTGTGAGGTGAGGAGACATGAAACAACATTGCATTTCAACTCTGTAGGAGTGAGCAAAGGTTGTGAGGAGGTTGGAAGTCAAAAATTTGAAGCTTCAGAAATAAGTAAATAACCGGTAATGAAGGACACAACATGCTATGCTGAAGAGTTTTGACCTTTTTTCCGAAAGAGATGATTAGGTGTTAAATTAGAAAGTGAGGGGGCTAATTCCCACATAGAAAAAATGTCTCTGGCAAATAGGGAAAGTAACAGAGACAGGAACAGGGAAAACCACTCTAGAGACTATTGTAGGTATTCGTGGAAGAAGCATTGGGTACCTAGAGTAAGTCAATGAGGAATAGAAAAGAATGAGTCCCAGAAATATTAAGGAATCAGCGATGAAATAATTTGGTATTAGATTTAGTTCAGATAGAGAAGAGGCCAAGAGTATAGGATGGCTTCCTGGCTATTATTTAAGGAAATGAAAAGATAATGGAGAAATAACCAGAAGTGAAATCTTAGAACAGGGGAAGGACACTGAGCTGAATGTTGAGTTGAAATGTCTGTGAGACAATGCTGATTATATATTCAGTTAGTAGTTGTATTTATGAGGTAGATTAAGTAGTTGTGTCTGGGAGTTCCCAGCAGAGAGTATTAGAGACCATGGATATTGATATATTGTGTACGCAGTGACCATGCATGGCTGAGTGTACGTGCAAGGTGAGAAGACTCGATGCCCACAGAATGCACTCTAGTGAAAGGGATTAATGTTACAGGAACATCATTCAAGGTGAAGATTGTAACACGGCCATTGGTTTGAGAATTAACATTAAATTCCAGCAGGGAAACAAATGCTAAAGTATCTCTTTTAGAGTATAGTTATTTTTATTCCACTAATCACATATGCACAAGAACAAGAGGAAAGAATCTAGAATGACTCCTGGGTTTCTGTCTTAGGCAACAAAATGGACAAATGGATACCAAAAGGAAAAAATATGTAAGAGAAAACATATATTGTATATGTACACATACACTATCATGTATAGCATTACAACATTTTTGGATATGCTTTTTTTTTTTTTTTGCATCCTAGAATATATTATTAAAAATATCACACTGCAGAGGAAATTTGAGTTTCATTAGTCAGATGCAATTATCTCCCACTGTTTGAAGCTGACTTTCCTTATCAGGAGCAAAGTGAAAGGGCTAAGCCTATAATGCCGTCTCTTTGATGTTTTTATAGGATATAATGAAAGATGAATGCTCGATGCTCAAGCTGCAGCTGAAAGAGAGGGATGAACTCATTTCCCAACTTCAGGAAGAGCTGGTAAGTGATAAAAATATTTGGCCCACAGAGTGTACTTTCCTTGCAAGTTATTTGTTATAAACCCTTATTAATTAACACTTACGTTATTATTTATAAACATTGTTAGTGATTCAATTTGATTATCAATTTTATAATCCTAGAGTAGTAAAAACTGTAGATCTTTGACAAGCTGAAGAATAGCAATAATGTTTTCTAATATATGTGGAATTTATAAAATTCCAGAAACAGATCACTGATCAGATTTAGACATGTCCGTTGCATCTATCAAAAATCTTGAAGGCTAAGGTCACATTGTATTTTGTAAAGTGAATGATTTAACTCCATACTGCTATACGAAGAAGCACAATCACATAGTATGAAGCAAAGTACTCAATAATCTTACAAACAAAAACAGATTTTACTTTTTATTTTCATAAAGCTACCAAAAATGAATTAACCTGAGACTTTTTGTTTATATATAATTCCCCAAAATATAAAAATTATGAAAGTGTAAAATATATATACTCCATGTTTTCAGGGTGTGGTTTTTTAATGTAACATCTAAAAATATATAAGGAATTATACCTTCATAACGTGAAAACACATTTGGTAGGCAACAGGAAAAACAATGGGCATTATTTTTCTAAGTATATGTTTTCAATTGATGTATGAATATGAAGAATATTTTGCAATAAACCATGTGACTCCAGATATAAACAAAAAAAGATCATACTCTAAAACAAGAATTAAATAGGAAGGAGTGAGAAATGATTATTTTTGATTCATCAAGAGTTCTTACAATGCCAGTGAAATAAAAAAATACTATACTATAAAAGACACCTTGACTCATTATCAAGATCAAAAAACAAATCCTAGTCAAAAATATTTTTTATGACTAGTTCAAATTTGACTACACTAACAATGGTGTATTATGTAATTATTGAATATAATTAAATGACAAAACAGACTTATAGAACATCACGCTTTTGAGAACTAACATATTAGTGAGATATCACACAAATTTAGAGCATATTTTATCAACTCTTCACAGCTGACAGTGTTTTCACTGAAACTTGACCTTTATTTAGACTGCGTTCTATAACTGGGTTGATGCTAATTATTGGTCCCATGAGCACATTATTGTGACTTTAGAAGACCTGTAAACTAGGACCTAAAATAGCAATAACATTACAGACAAAATGAGCATGTCTTGCATTACTGGAAATTACCTCTTATAAGTGTATAAGTACCATATTTATAATATAAATTTTGTATATTGCATAATGAAATCATTTGTACATTTAATATAGCCCTCTAGGTATATATTATGTAAGCAAGCTTTTCTTATGGGGCATACAAAAATATCTTTGAGTTGAATAAATATCTTATGTATATTTATTTAAAATTGGGTAGAATCACTAATTTTAACATAGCAGAGTATCTATTCATTCACTTTGTCAGAGAGTGCTTATTTTAGATAATTAACTCAGAAAGAAGTATTTTTCTCCTTAAAATTAGTTGTGATCAGATTTAAAACATAGCATATACAAGAAATCAGACCTTTGTTTGTTGAATGAAATGAGAAATAAAATGATCACTTCCAGAGCCAATGCTATATAGCTATAATTAAAGTAATTCCCCATCCCTTCCTCCAAAAAAAGTTCTTTGTTGTCTGACTTACAAAAATGAGGCACAAGTGTGTTTTTTGCTTTTCTTTAAACTTGAATTACCCAAATTGGCTATTTAGCCTCTAAAATTCTCCAGATAACAATTAAGTTACCATTTTAATTTTGTGCTATGTAGTTTGCATAATCATCTTGAATATTTCAACAAAAGAAAATGTTAAGTTTTGAAAATACATTTTGTTTTATTAAAGAGAACTGTAGCAAAGGAGAAAAGTGTATAAGTGCTGACTTAAGAATTTAAGCAAGTAGAAACACTGCTAAAAGGCATCATTAAAACTGTATTTAGAGCATGGGTGGAAGGTGGCAATCACATAGGGCCATACAAACCACTTGGACCCATGGAAAACTGAGGTACTTCTGATCCTGGTACTAAATAACTTGTGACATTTGGCCAGGTGGACATTAAACTTTTCGTTTATATTTTACCTAAATATATATATTTACCTAAATTTAAGAATTTCAAAAAAAAATTAAAAAACAGTTTAGCTGTACCTTATTATGATATACATTCATAATCTGTAATAATTTAGAAGTAGTTTAGTTTTCTATTAAGTGTTGTGGGTTTTTCATTTCTTGACCACTGATATTAGCATAAGCAATTTTATCTGCATGTACATTGTAGAACAAATTTAGATGTAATTATAACTCGAAAGGTTTTATATCTAATAATTAAGAAAGTTTTTTTTTAATAATTATTTTTTAGTGTACTTATTTAGCCTCAGTGTGATAGTTTCAGCAGTTGTAAAAAAGTCAATGGAAGATTGGGTTAGGGGCAAAAGAAGTGTTTTTAAATGCAATATTTTCAGTTATTTCTTTGTTTTTAGAGCGGAGTTTCTCAGCAACAGCACTACTGACATTTTGTTGTAAGTGGCTGTGTTGTGTATTATAGGATGTTTAGCAGCATTCCTGGCCTCTCCCCACTGGATGCCAGTAGCACCCTCTAGACATTGCCAAATGTCCCCTTTAGGGGTATTAGATTAAATTATAGTCAACAATGAAATTAATATGTCATAGTATAAACATCTTTTTATAGATACCCAGGAAAAAACGAAAGTCCTGCAGAAGGGATGGGCCTTTCCTTGGATTATAGCTATTCGCTATTCACATACTATATTTTTATGCTTGGAAGGTCTTTCCTTGGTGCATGCACATGGAGAGAGAGAGAGAGACAGAGACAGAGACAAAGACAGAGAGAAGTGCTGGTGTATATTGCACTTATAATGGCACTAATCCCATCATGAGGGCCTCACCCTCATGACCTTTTCTAAATCTGACCTTTTCCCAAAGGCCCCATCTCCAAGTACCATCACATTGGAGGTTAGGGCTTCAATATATGAATTGGAGCAGGGGGATACAATTCAGTCCATAACACAATTCTTGGTGCTTGTGTCTGTTTATGATTACAGTTGTGAGCAATCAAAACGTTCTATTTTATTTCTTTTGTAAGCACTACATGCACATTTCAAAAATTATCGCTTTTTCTACTTTATTATTTCAGAATTATTACCTTGGTTCAACTCTTCTTTCCTGCTAGAGAGTTGGTAGATTTTACAAAGCATAAATATACTTAAATACTCAAAATAATAATTTTGATTTTATATTATATTCCAGTAGTGTTTGAGCAAACTATTCACAATATTAACTGCATTTCCAAAGTGCATGTATTTCATAGCTACACTTTCAACTTATCCCTTCCTATTCTCTTTAAAAAAAATACAACAAGCAGTTTTTACTCTTAGGAACAATATCAAGAAGTCTGAAATTATGATCTCTAAAATTTTCATGCATCATTTCCCTTGGTGAGCTTTACTCATTTTCAACAGATTAAAATAGTCGTTTGCAATTATTTTATGATGTTGAAATGGGTATTAAATGTTAGAACATCAGAGTGTCCTGGAGTTGTATATATGGTGGGAAACTAATTGGAGAAAACAAAAAATATACTCTGTAGCCAGGAGTTTGCTGTATGGTAAACAGAAAGGAAGTGCATGTGCCACAGTGTGCACATCTACCCCCAGCTGTATTATGATAGGACAAGATCTCCTCTGCACCACTATAAGGTATAGTGAAGGGCACTGGCTAGTCTTACCGTTGTGACATGGGCTATATATATATAGTATTTTTTGATGTTGATAATAAATTATAACTTGTATTGGTCTTCTAAAACGTGTACAAAAAAAATTGCAATAAATCAAACAACATTTGAAATTATCTTCTCAAGTTAAATCCCATCAAATGAGGTCTTGAAGTTTTAACTTTCCTCCCCCTTTTCATCCCTAGAAATTTATATCAATTTTCCTGAACTTTGTTTAGAACTTTTAGTGATTACATTTCTTTTAGTTGGTTTTCCTTTGAAACACATTTCTTCTCTTTCAGGAATACTTATTTGTAGCTTATGTAGCAAATTCCAAGTCACAGTATTATTACCCATTTAGATTTAAATAATGTATACTGTACAGCATATTACTCTTCACTGTTTCATGTTATGGTCTCTTCTGATTCATTTATGTTTTAGTTATAATCTTTTTTCAAGTGTTTCCTTATATGTAGTATTAATGATGTAATCTCTTAATCTTTGACTATTTCTTTACCCTGAAGGATAAAGGATACTGCTGTGATCGGAATTGTGTCTCCCCAAAATTCATGTGTTGAAACCCTAACCCTCAATGTGACTGTATTTGGAGATGGAGCTTTTAGGAAGTAATTAAGGTTAAATGAAGTCTTAATCTGATAGGATGGTGGCCTTATAAGAAGTGGAAGAGATCTGTCTCTGTCTCCCTCCCTCCCTCCCTCCCTCCCTCCGTCCCTGTCGGTCTGTCTGTCAGTCTGTCTTGACCTATATGGACTGACCAAAGGCCATATGAGAACACAGAGATATGGAAACTGTCTGCAAGCCAGATAGAGAGCCTGCACCAGAACCAAGTCATGCTGACATTCTGATCATAGACTTCCAGCCTGTAGAACTGTGAGAAAATAAATTTCTGTCGTTTAAACCACCCAGTCTGTGGTATATCATTTCAGCAGCCTGAGCTAACTCATACAGATAGCATTTGTAAGCATAGGCTTTTTAGGTCTTGGTCCTTTGTTCCTAATAGACAACATTCCACTGGTTTTTAGATTCAGGGGCTGCACATAGCGTTTTTCCATGATTTACCTAGGTGTATTTCATTATTTTTCTTCATTAATTTCAACTAGTATTTAGTTATCCTATTCAACCCATTCAAGTCTTCTTGTAAATTATATAATCTTTTTCCTCCTGAAACTCCTTTTATTTTCAAGTTTGGCCTCAGATCTGTCCTTCAAATTGCTTTCATTTTTCTTGGTATTATTAAACAGTTTTATCTTTAGTTGAGCTACTTCTTCCACTAATATTCTAAGCTATTAATTTGATTCTCAACAATGTATATACTTGTATAGTCTATTAAATATTCAAATTGAGAAATTATGTTTTAATTCTAGAAAATACTTTGAGGCTTTAATTATATACCACTAAATATACTTAGTATTTTGTTGTTGTTTTTAATTTGTCATTTGTCTTTTACAGCATTACTGTAGTACTTGTAGTGACCTGTCCTTGGTGTTTTGCTCATTCTTCCTTTCCAGGGTCTTTGGTATTCTTCAGATGCACTATTACTTTCTTTTGCTTGTTCAGTTCTGTATTCATCCTCAGTACTCAGGTAAAAATTTTGGAAAACTTAACCCACAAATGGTCAAAGACACAAGAGAGTTAGCCTCTCTCTGTTGGCTAGGGACAAAAACAAATTTGAGGAACTTTAATCATCAGTCTTCTTTTTTGATATCATGTTAATAGAGAACCTCAACTACAATTTTTAGAACACCATGGCCAGTTTGGGTGGCTGTTCTGTAGTTTTTCTTAGTCAAACATACCCTGTAGATCCTTCTAGGATCAGAAATCAGGGAAAGTATTACTCTTCCTTGCAAGGATATATGTATTCCATTAGAAAGGCTCTCTCTGCAACCATGTATTTCTCATCCTTACCCCAGGAGTCTGGCTGCCTGCTCAGTTGCTCCGGGTAAGCCCAGAGGAGAACAAAGTCTTGAGCTTGCCCCTTCTCCCAACACCCGTCAAAGCATGAACTCTCCCACAGGTCCCTTCAAATTTTGCCTTCCTGCTACACCCTCTGCTTCAGCTCAGAAGTAGTTAGCTTGAACTTGCGAGAGGATGATGTCAGGGAAAAGTATTCAGGATACCATCTTCTTTTGAGACTCTTTCTTCATGCACCCTCTGATGGGCAAATCCAAACTGGTAACTCTATTTTTCAACACTCCCTTCCTCCCCCGATCAATGCACTTCTTAGCAAGAGTTTAGTGGCAGCCATATTCCATGAGGCCCTGAGGCTTACACCGGGTTTGATCAGCTTTACATTGAGTTAGAAGATTAAAATAAGAAATAGATTAAAGGAGGGATGTCTTCATTTCTTCTTCCTTTGGCCCTACCTTTCTTTACTTGAAGAGGAAAGTGAGTCAATATAGTGATACAGAAAATCAGGGTATGAATTTCTAGCCCTAGCTGTAACCTTAATTGCCTATGTGACTGGATTTAGGTATTCTTCTTTCTCCAGGTCTCTGGGCCTTCATTTCTTCAACTGTCAAATAATATTACCATATGGCTTAGTCTGTTTTGTGCTACTGTAACAAAATACCATAGACTGGATAATTTATAAAAAACAGAAATTTATTTCTTACAGTTCCAGAGGCTGAGAAGTTTAAGGCCAGGGTGATGGTAGGTTAGGGCCTGGTCTCTCTGCTTCTAAGATGACATCTTGAATGCCATGTCCTCCAAAGGGGAGAAACTCTATGTCCTCACGTGACAGAAGAGCAGAACAGTACAATCCCATTCCCACAAGCCCCTTTTATAGAAGTATTAATCCATTTATGAGGGTCAAGCCATCTTGCACTAAATTCCTCCCCCTGGGCCCTACCTCCTAACACTGTTGCATTGGGAATTAAGTTTCCAGCACTTGAATTTTGGGTGACCCATTCAAACCAGAGTACCATCATATCACAAAAATAGAAAAATATTAAATAATCGTAAATAGTGAATTTGCTAAATAAATTATATTGCACTTATATTTGTGGAAGTATATTATATATTAAATATTATATATTTTATTTTGTATATTTATACACTGTATTGCTTATACAGTTTTTAAAGTGGGGAGAAAAGCAGATTTTAGAAGTGCCTATTATATGATAACATGATGTGAAAAATATTTGTGCCTAGAAAGTCTAGAATAATTAATAGTATTTATCTTTATATAATTTGATAGTATGTCATTTTTAATAACAAATATATATTACTTTTATAATTGGAAAAAAATCAAACATATCTCCTTGGAAAGTAAATTAATAATTTAGATGAGTTTAGTGGTTTCATAGTGTGATCTGTATGTGTTGGAAGAAATAAGAACATCAGAAGGATCTTGTGGATGTCCATGAACCCCACCCCACCCCCACTTAACAATAGTAGTTACCACTTTGTTTTTGCATATCATTATTCTCTATAAGATTTTAGTTGATGCAAAGCCACAGCTGAGAATAAAATCAAGCAAACAAACCAAAAACCCAGACAAAATGATTGCTAAAGACTATCGTGAGTTATTAGAACAGAGTAGGAAATGATATGAAAAGCCATGACATACACCTCAATGAGAATTATTCACCATCATGTTGATTGGGTAAGATATTAGTTAACTGAGGTCATGGAGGAAAACTAACATTCAGAATCAGGAATGATATGAAGTTTTTTTTTTTTGGTAACTAAATATTTGGATATGTATTTTTAAATATAAATTTGTGTTTACTTTGTAGAATATGTTAGATGTTTTGAATATTAGAAATATAACTCTCTTGCCCAGCACAAAGATTTAGGAATTTCACTAATGTACCTTCTTAAGATATTGAATACATTGGGATAGATTTAGACCAAAGTCTAAACATAAAAGCTAAAAGTACACATATTTAATCAGATTGAATTATAATAATTAAAGGCATCTAAAATATTTGCAAGTTAAGTATAATTTTTAATTTATTAAATTTAATTACATAAGACAAATATTTTCCTCCCTTATGAGATAGTTTTAGAGTCTTTTTCTTAGCTATTTAGTGAAGGTCGCATTAAAGAATGCCATGTTATTTTATTACCAGTGTGAAACTGAGGGACATTGTAAGTATTATCCTCATGTGGCTAAAATAAATCTGAGAGATTTGTCATAAATGTTGATGGTAAAGTGTAGCCTTGTGTTTCTGCAGGATGGATATGTTCTTGCAAATGACTATTAATCTTGTAAGTGGTTTCAGAAATTTTATTGTTTTACACTGTGGGTGAAAAGTGTGCCCCATATGATATCAGAAATTGAATAAAGTGTGCTTGGTATTTATTATGAATTGATTCAAATTATTTAAGTAGAAAAATTAAAAAAAAATAGTTAATCCTATGACTCTAAAGAGTGAACTTTAATTGCCCTAATTATGGTATATTAATACCATGCTATGAATTTACTGTTTTATTTAACTAGTAATTTGAACACCTATTACATATACTTTGTCAAAAATATTAAATGAATTTTCATGGATGATCACATTAGCAAAAGTGAATTGTCAGTAATTTATGATTCTGAACTTTTATGATTTCTACCATTCAGACTCTTCCCTCTGGACTATTTTATTCATGTTCTAGCCTATCTGAGTAAAAGGTACAGCTTTTTACAGCATATTTTTTAAAAAGCATAACATTTCAATTTAAAAGGCCAGTTTAAATGGGTCACCCACAAACAAAATAGATTTTCTGAGGAAGTTTATTAGCTCAGTCTAAGAATAAATAAATGTTTTAATACAGCCTTCATTAAAACAATTAAAAACAAAAACAAAAACACTTCCCATGTTTGCCTTCATAATCTTCCCATTTACTAACATAACATTTATACTTCAAAAGGTAGAGAAGTCTATCAGTTACCGTAACCACTGTATGTTTCTAAGCTAAGCAGTAAGCGGATACACTGACTGTAGAAACAATACATTGACTATTGAAAACAGTAATAAAACTGACTAAAAGTCATCTGTATTTACTGTTACCATGGGTCAAAATTCAAAAAATGTCAACGATAAAAAAACTCCTTCTTGAGAAGATTTTTTTTTGTGGGTCTGACTTGTAACCAATTCTAGCTTATAATTCCAATGTGTTTTTAATTGGAAACTAACTAGAAGACCTTCCAGTTATACAGTTAAAACATGTACAGGGATTCAGCTACAAATTTGCATTTTAAGAATTAAGTTTGTAGCAGTTCAGAACCTTCCAGCTACCTTTAAACTCAGTTTGGGTTTCTAATATCTGTGGTACTACATATTAATGTATTTACAATAGGTTCAAAATAAGCAATGAGAGAGTAGTTATGGTAAAGATGAAGAAATGGAACTTGAGTTACTTAAGTTCTATTTTTAATGTAAACATTTGGAGTATTTATTTATATTTAAGATTTAAAACAAAAAAATAGAGTGAGCTGTGTATACTTTTGGGGGTGATCCTTGGCAATTTCAGTATATACATTAAATATTTTACCGAATTTTAATAATATCTTCAAAACTGAACTTTATTTTCATTTTAAAATGTTAATTGTATGTTTTAAAATTAACGCATTAATTTAAAAAATGTATCATCAGGGGCACAATTTAGTAGTTGCCTAAATTGTATCTTTTGCAGACTCTTGTTTTATTAAATAAGTATTATGGTTATTAAAACTTGCTTATTACTTTTTGACATAATTGTATTTACAAAGTTGAATAAAACACAGTTTAAATTAGCTGCATTTCTTTCCTGGTCACTAATTGTTGAGCTAGGGCTGGGTCTGGAGCTCACAGACACCTCAAGCCTGTTGTCCAGACTGGGTCACAAACCCTTCACACGCAGGTCTATGAGCTTGGTAACTGGAAAACAGGTCCTTGGAAGCTGTAGGTTGGAGAGCATGTCCACATGGGGTGGACGCCGGAGGCAGTAGACGCCAGCCAAGTGGCAGTGCAGTACATTCGCACTAACTCCACCCACACACAGCTTGTTTACAAAGAATGTGCTGCACCACCCCCAACTGGACCCAAGGCAAGGAGACCTGATTAAATTATTCTATTTTCCCAATGCTAATATTAATTTAATGTCATGAGTATTACTTAATCATAAGTTTTTCTTATAGAAGAGGAAAGTGTTAAAAATAACCTGTTTCAGGTGTCCAGTGTAGTAGGCACATCATTGAGTTGAACATTTTTTCCTTCCATAATGTAAAGATTAACTAAAGAAAGCCAGGTCACGTAGAGGTTAAAGAAAATATAACTTTTTGTGTAATTCAATCTTCTTTGTTCTCACTCAAAGCAATTATTGAAAATTATATTCTTTACTTGACTATATGTAAACATAGAAACAACTATTTTTTCCCAGCCCTTTAAAATACTATTGAATTTATTTAAATGTATGCCAGGCTCTCAGTTCATTTGTTAACATTTGAATAGCAAAACAAGGAGCTACATACAGGTGCTTGTAGAATTGATGATTTTTGAAAAATTGAAGGCAATTGAAGAACTGAAAGTGTGGCATTATGTGTAATCAGATTATAAAGCATAATAAAAAAGGGAAGCTAAAAATATGAGACTCTAAGAAATACATATGGCTAAATAGCACTTTATCACAAATCTAGGACAAGGGTAATTTTGATTTGGTTTAAAAATATATTCAGAAATCAAATTGAATAAAATCTTATGCCCTTGAAGCTTTAATAACAGAATAATTCCTACTTGATAAGAGAAACATTCTTTCTGCATGAAAATCATATCCTGAATTCATCTTAAAAGTAATTCCCCACTTGCTCTACATTCTATTATAATTTATGGTATTACTTCATGCCAGTCATTTTAAGATAGAATATTACAGGCCCTTGGATGATTTACATAAGAACAGACAGCTGTAAGTACTTTCAAATCCTTTTTCTTTCTCGTATTTAGGAAACATTAGGAACAGAAAAGAAATAGATTAGGTATACTTAAACATTATTGAACTGTCAGGCTACTTTCCTTCTTTTTTCAGGAGAATTAATTGCATATATTCCAGAAAACACTTATCTCAGCAGTAATTACTCTGCTAGTCAGCTCTGTGAGACAGATGTACAGTGTGGATGTGACAATATCCTGTGATACATAATGGGGACTAGCCTCTAGTTCCTTACACACTCTAGTACTCTGACGAAGAGCTGCCAAAAAGATACAATCTTTAATATTTGGCTGCATTTGCTGTGGCAATCCTACACATTTATTAAAGTCTTTATTACAAAGTGTTGTCATGTTGCAGTATTTTATCTATGGATATAGAAAAATAATTGTATAATTTCAATGCCAGTAGGAAGATGTTTACCTTTAAGGTATAAACAGGGTTTAAAAGGAGTGTGCAACCATATTATGGCCAAATTAAGCATGTAGCTGAAATTAGTTTAAACATATAATTAAATAGTTGAATTTTTTGATTCTTTTCATTTATTCTTTAAGGTATGTCATCAATTTACAAACTACTTTCTTTTATTATTTGCTTTGTTATACTAATTGCATTTTTGTATTTAGAGTAATTTAACAAATACAACTGTTTAGTCAACAGACAGTGATAGCCAAAGACTTAGAATTAGAAGAAAAATACAACGCATGTTTCTAAATTATTGGGGAAGTTAATAATATGCAAAAGGGGAAATATAGATGTGTGTGTGTGTGTGTGTGTGTGTGTTAAAAAAACAAAATTACAACAAATTTAGTTTAACGATCTAATTAGCTTTAATTAGCAACTCATGAATCAGGCAGCATCTTATCTAAAGAATTAGAAAAGTTACTCCACTGGGCATGGCAGAATAGTCAGTTTTTATTAGGTAGCTAGAGTAGGAACAAGGAAACAGCATAACACAAAAAGCAGGTTATTTATCATCAAGTTACTTCAGATGAGTTTCCTTGTAAGGGGTAAAGCAGAGACTTCTTATCATGCCAGCTAAAAGTCAGTTTTTATTAGGTAGCTAGAGTAGGAACAAGGAAACAGCATAACACAAAAAGCAGGTTAGTTATCATCAAGTTACTTCAGATGACTTTCCTTGTAAGGGGTAAAGCAGAGACTTCTTATCATGCCAGCTAAAACTGGCCTGTTTGAGAATTTGGCTGTCATCTCTCTCTCCTGATTTCTTACAAGGTCAGATGAACAACTAAGTTTTAGTTTGGTGACATGGAACCTTAGTGTGAGTGACTCCATTTTGGTTTAGTCAGTGGGGGCCTAGTGCAGGAGCTCAGTCCCAACAAGGGCAGCAATATGGGTGTAATTATATACATAATGTTCTACTTCATAATAGATTATCTTTAAAATTTGAAAGCCTGTCTGAGCCAGGGACTTTGACTGGAGTAAGGGTTAACAAGATGGAGAGGTCTCTCTTCTTAAGGAGCCAACATTCAAATAAGGGAGACAGATGTAAGCAGATAGTTTTAATAACAATAGCCATTATTTACTGAGCTCTTATTCTATGATAGGTACTCTGATGAATGTTTTAGGTTTACTATTGCCTTTAATTTTTATAATAAAATTGAGAACTATTATAACTCCAAATTCATCCATAATAAAACTAAAATTCAGAGGAATTAAATGATTTGTTCAAGTCTACATTATAAGTGACAGTTAAGATTTGAAGCAAAGTCTCTATGACTCCATTAACTTGTTTTTTCCCCTACTACATCAGACTGATTTATAAATTACAAAGCAGTGAGATTAGTGCTATAAAATAGGATAACAGTTCATTTTTGCTACATATCATTATGATAATAAAATAATAGTTACTATTTATTGATAGCTTACTAAGTGCTTACTAGTAGCGGTCAATCTTGGGTGGTCAGGACAGCAACTCCTATGATAACGAAGCAGAAAGACTTATTTCAGAGGGATCACCGACAGCAACTTTTCACTGCCGTGTATGTGAGCATGGTGGCTTTCATCAAAAAGGGCACAAGACATCATGGACATATTTAATGTCATTTCTGTTACCATGTCCTATTTCATGAACACTTTTAACATCTGAGATACGCGCACTAAATGTGGCCTATTTTTATTTTATTTATTCATTTACTGACAGTTTTTTATTGAAACATCATGAATTATATATAATCGTGGGGTACATATTAAAATATAAATACCTGTGTACAATATGTGCTGATTAAATCAGGATAATCAGTATACTTATGTTTACAAAATGTAATCAATCTTAGTGAACCTTAACCACTTTCTTGCTAGTTCCCCTCCCCCTCCTTATTTCCCAACTTTAATAACCACAGTTCTGTTCTCTTTTTTTGAAAGTTCAACGTATTATTGTGATTGTTTTTTTTCTGTCTTCCTTTCTTTTCTTCTGTCTTTCTTCCTTTCTTTCCTTCCATCCTTCCTTCCTTCTTTCTCTCATTCCTTCTTTCTTTCCCTCCTTGCTTTCTTTTCTTTGTTTCTTTATTTATTTTAAGCTCCCACTTACAAGTGAGGGCATGTGGTATTTCTCTTTCTATGCCTGGCTTATTTCACTTAGCATAATTTTCTCTAAGTTCATCCATGTTGCTGTGAATGGTAGAATTTCATTCTTTTTTTTAATGACCGAGTACTATTCCATCGTGTATATTATGCACATTTTCCTTATCTAGTCATTTGTTGACGGACATTTAGTTCGGTTCCAACTCTTGGCTACTGTAAATAGAACTGTGATAAACATGAGAGTGCAGGTATCTCTTCACATGATGATTTTCATTCCTTTGGGTGTATAGCCAGTAGTGGGATTGCTGGATGATAGTAGTTCTATCCATAGTTGTTTGAGGAACCTCCGTATTGTTTTCCATAAAGCCTGCACTACTTTACAGTGCTATCAACAGTGTAGGAGGGATCCCTTCTCTGCGTCCTCACCAAGATTTGCTATTCTCTGTCTTTTTGATAATATCCAGTCTATCTGGGGTGAGATGATATCTCACTTTGTTTTTCATTTGTATTTTCCTGATGCTGAGTGATGCTGAGCATTTTTTCATGTACCTGTTGACCATTTGCATATCTTCCCTTGAGAGATACCTGTTCAGCTCCTTTGTTCACTTTTTAATTGCGTTACTTATTTTCTTACTGTTAAGTTGTTTCAGTTCTTTTTATATCCTGGATATTAATCCCTTGTCCGATGCATAGTTTGCAAATATTTTCTCCCATTCTGTAGGTTTTCTTTTTGCTCTGTTAATCATTTCTTTTGCTGTGCAGAGGCTTTTTAGTTTGATATAATCTCATTTGTTTACCTTTTCTTCTGTTGCCTGTGCTTTTGGGGTCTTATTCATAAAGTCTTTCCCCAGTACTGCATCCTGAAGTGTTTCCCCTATGTTTTCTTTTAAGAGTTCTATGGTTTCAGTTTTTGTATTTAAGTTTTTAATCCATTTTGAGTTGATTTTGGTATATGGTGAAAGATAGGGATCTAGTTTCATTTTTCTACATATGGATGACCAGTTTTCCCAGCACCATTTATTGAAGAGGCAGTTTTTTCCCAATATATGTTCTTGGCACCTTTGTCAAAGATTAATTGGCTATAAGTATGTGGGTTGATTTCTGGGTTCTCTTTTCTCTTCCATTGGTCTGAGTGTTGTTTTTATGCCAGTACCATGATGTGTTGTGTATTGCTTGAAATCAGGTGGTCCTCCAGCTTTAATTTATTTTTATTTATGATGTGTTGTGTATTGCTTGAAATCAGGTGGTCCTCCAGCTTTAATTTTTTTTTTTTTTGCCCAAGATTGCTTTGGCTGTTCAGGGCCTTTCATTGTTCCATATGAACTTTAGGATTTTTGTTTTGTTTTGTTTGTGTGAGGAATGTCATTGGTATTTTGATGGGGATTTCATTGAATCTGTAGATTGTTTTGGGTAGTATGGACATTTTCACAATGTTAATTCTTCCAATCCAAGAGCATGAAATGTCTTTCCATCTTTTTGTGTCCTCTTTGATTTCTTTCAGAAGTGATTTGTAGTTCTCATTGTAGAGATCATTCATCTCCTTTGTTAAATTGATTCCTAGGTATTTCATTTTTTTTGATGACTATTGTAAATGGCTTGCTTCTTGATTTCTTTTTCTCCTAGTTTGTTACTGAAGTATAAAAACACTACTGACTTTTGTTTACTGACATTGTTTATAAGTTCTAAAATTTGCTTGTTTTATGGTCTTTAGGTTTTTCTGTATATAGGATCATGTCATTTTCAGAGAGGGACAGTTTGACTTCATCTTTTCCAGTCTAGATGCCCTTTATTTCTTTCTCTTATATGATTGGTCTGGCTAGTACTTCCAAAACTATGTTAATAAGGGTGAGAGTGGGCATCTTTGTCTTGTTCCTGTCCTTAAGGGAAAAACTTTCAGCTTTACCCCATTTTGTATGATATTGGCAGTGGGGTGTCATATATGGCTTTTATTTTGTTGAGATACTTTCCTTCTGTATCTAATTTGCTAAGAGTCTTTATCATGAGAGGGTCTTGAATTTTGTCAAATGCTTCTGATGCATCTATAGAGATAATCATATGGTTTTTGTCTTTGATTTTGCTGATGTGGTGTATCACATTTATTGACTTGCATATGTTAAACCATCCTTGCGTCTGTGGTATGAACCCTACCTGATCATGGTATATAATTTTTTGATGTGTTGCTATATTCTGATTGCTAATACTTTGTTGAGGATTTTTGCATCTATGTTCATCAAAGATATTTGCCTATCATTTTCTTTCTTTCTTTTTTTGTTTTTGTATATTTGTCTGGTTTGGTATTAAGGTGATGCTGGCCTCATAGAATGTGTTTTGGAGAATGGCCTCTGTATCAATTTTTTGGAAGAGTTTGAAGATAATTGGTATTAATTCCTCTTTGAATGATTGGTAGAATTCAACAGTAAAGCCATATAGTCCTGGGCTTTTTTTGTTGGGAGACTGCCGATTTTGCTTCAATCTCATTGCTTGTTACCTTTCTGTTTAGTTTTTCTATGTCTTCTTGGTTCAGTCTTGATAGTTTGCATGTGTCCAGAAATTTATCCATTTGCTCCAGGTTTTTAAATTTGTTGATGTATGGTTGTTTATAGTAGTCTACACTGATTCTTCGTATTTCTGTGCTATCAGTTGTAATATCTTCTGTTTCATTTCTGTTTTTGTTATTTGTGTTTTGCTTCTTTTTCTAGTCGGTCTATTTTGTTTATCTTCTCAAGAAAACCAACTTTTTGTTTCCTTGATCTTTTGTATCATTTTGGGGGTCTCTATTTCATTTATTTCTGCTCTGATCTTAGTTTTTTCTTTCCATTTACTAATTTTGAGATTGGATTATTCTTGATTTTGTAGTTCTTTGAGGAGTAATGTTAGGTGGTTTACTTGAAATCTTTCTGTTCTTTTGATATAAGCATTCATCGCAATAAACTTCCCTGTTAGTACTGCTTTGGCTGTATCCCACAGGTTTTGGTACAATGTGTTTTTATTTTCATTAGTGTCAAGAAATTTTTTGATTTCCTGTTTAATTTCTTTTTGGACCCATGGATTGTTCAGGAACATGTTGTGTGATTTCCATGTGATTGTATAGTTTCCAGAGTTTTATTTGTTATTGGTTTCTAGTTTTAATCCATTGTGTTCTGAAAAGGAACTTGAAATGATTTCAGTTTTTTAAAATTTGTTGAAACTTGATTTGTGACCTAGAATGTAGTCAATCCTAGAGAATGTTCCATATGATGATGAGAAGAATATATATTCTGTACTTGTTGGATGAAAAGTTCTGTAGATATCTGCCAAGTCTAATTGGTATAGAGTATAGATTAAATCCTGTGTTTTTCTGTTGTTTTGTTGCTAGATGATCTGTCCAGTGCTGAGAGAGGGTGTTCCGGTACCCAACTATTATTGTATTGGGCTTTATCTCTTTCTTTAGGCCTAATAGTGTTTGTTTTATATATGTGGGTGCTCTTGTGTTAGGTGCATATATATTTATGATTGTTATGTTTTCTTGCTGTGTAGTTCCTTTTATCATTATATAATTGCCTTCTTTGACTCTTTATATGGTTTTTGGTGCAAAGTCCATTTTATTTAACATAAGAATATCTACTCCTGCTCGTTTTAGATTTCCATTTGTGTGATATATCTTTTTTTATCCCTTCATTATTACTCAGTGTGTCTCTATGGTGATGTGAGTCTCTTGTAGACAGCATGTAGTTGGGTCTATATTTTCAATTCAAGTGGACAGTCTGTGTCTTTTGAGTGGGGAATTTAGTCCATTTACATTTGGGGTTGTTGTTGAAAGGTATTGTCTTACTTATGATATTTAATTGCTTTTGGTATGGTTAATTTAAATATTTTTTTTCCTTCCTTCCCCTTTTATTGTTTGTCTTCAGTGTTCGTTGATTTTTTGAGACAGTATGGTGTAATTTCTTTCTCTTTCTCATTTGCATATCTGCTGTACCAGTGGTGTTTGTTCTTTCTTGGGTGTATATGTTGGTGATTATCATTTTCAGGGTTCCAGATGCAGGACTCTCTTAAGGATTTCTTGTAGAGCTGGTCATGTGGTAGTGAACTCCCACAGCATTTGTTTGGGAAATACACTATTTCCCCTTCATTTCTGAAGGATAGCCTTGCTGGGTATAGTATTTGTGTCTGGCAGAAGTTTTTCAGTATTATTTCATTGAATTTCTTTTCAATGGCTTTTCTTTTCTTCTCTCCCTCTAGAACACCCATGATTTGAATGTTTGTGCACTTAAATTGGTCTGCTATCTCTTTTAGATTTTCTTCATTTAAAAAAAAATATTTTTCAGTATTATTTCATTGAATTTCTTTTCAATGGCTTTTCTTTTCTTCTCTCCCTCTAGAATACCCATGATTTGAATGTTTGTGCACTTAAATTGGTCTGCTATCTCTTTTAGATTTTCTTCATTTAAAAAAAAATATATTTTTTTGTCATCTTGATTTATTTTTAAAAGACTGTCTCCAAGATCAGAAATTCTTTCTTACACTTGCCATAGCCTGCTGCTTACACTCTGATATATTGTTGTTTTTATTTCATTGGATGAGTCTTTCAGTTTCAAGAGTTCTAGTACATTCTTTTTTAGGTATTTATGTCTTTTAAATTTCTTCCTTCGTGTCCTGGATTGTGTTTCTCATTTTATTGTGTGGTCTAACTAAGTCTTCTTGTATCTTACTGAGTTTCTTTGTTACTCAGAATTCCTTTCCAGACATTTCAGGGGTTTCCTGCTCTAAATGGTCTGGTACATGAGAATTTTTATATTCCTCTGGTGATGCCATTTTCCTCGTTTTTTTCATATGTTTAGTCTCTCTTCATTGATGTCTAGTTATCCAGTACAGCAGTTGCTTCTATTTCTTTGGAATGCGCTTTGAAGAGAGATTTCCTCCTGTAGATGTGTTTTCTGTTAACTGTTGAGTAGGGTTTTTTAGTATTGGTTCTGGTAGATGCAGTAGTATAATCTCCATGTGGGTACTTGTGCCATATTCAATGTCATAGTTGTGTGTGAGTGCCTCCATGGTGTAGACACTGGGGCACTTAGTGATTTCTTACTGAAGTTAGTGACGTTGTCTGAGGACATCAAGGACATGGGCAAACTCTTGAGATCTTGTGTGAAGTGCCTGGGTTCCTTGTCACTCTTTGGCTGTGGAGAGTGACCCTAGGTGGCCTTGTTGGCTCCCTGGCTATTGTCCCATGACTGTGATGAATGCACTGGGGTATACTGGATCACCTTGTCTTGAATAGGTGACCCTGGGTGAGGTTTCTCTTTTCTTGAACTATAGGCCATAGCTTCTTCTAGGTCCTCACTTCCTTTGGTTGGGGGATAGGTTGGTAGTGGCTGGGAATTTTCTTCTATACACTATTTGGCTATCTTACATTTCTGTACTCTCTGGGTTTTCTATGTGTGTCTCTCCCTGGATAAAGGCATTTGTGTACTCTGCACACAGGTTGTAATTTTCCCTGTGGGTTGAGCCACTGGGACATAGCTCTGCACTGGCTTACCTCTTTATGGTATCTCCATTGTGACCCTTCTTGTGTCAATGCATGGTGGCTGTGGGGGGTACTGCCCACAGCCAGTCTGACTGGTGCAGTGGCAGTGGTAGCAATGTGTATGACTGCCAGTGGCAGCAGCAGTGGGAGCAGTGCTGCAAGCAGTAGCAGTTAGGCCCCACACCCAGCTGGACTTGCTACTCCTTCGGCATAGGCAGGGGATCCAGCCCACAGCCAGTATGGCTGATGCAGCAGTATGGGCAGGGATCCCAGACATGGCCAGTCTGGCTGGTGTGATGGTGCAGTGGCATCTGTGCTGCAGGTGGCTATCGTGGGAGTCCCATGCACAGCTGGGCTGGCTTGTGTTGTGCGATGGTTTGGGTGGGGATTCCGTGTACAACTGGGGTTGGCTGGTGCAATGGTGGTGTGGATGGCTATGGGAGTGTACTGCAGGTAGTGGTGGCAGCGTGTCCCATGCCCAGACAGGCTGGCTACTGCTTCAGCATTGTCAGGGGGTCCCACGCTCAGCAAATTTGGCTGATGTGATGGCTACAGTGGCAGCAGCTGCACTGTAGGCAACTACGGGGGGGTCCTGCAGGTAGTTGGGATGGCTGATGAGTTTGCATGGGCAGGTGTCCTATATGTAGTTGGTCTGACTGGTGCAGTGGCGCAGGCAGGGATCCCGTGTGCAGCTGGTCTGGTTGGCATGCTGGTGTGGATGGCTAGCAACAGCAGCAGCAACTGGAGCTGAGCTGCAGGCAGCAGCAGCATGGGGTGGGACAAAACTCACTGTGGGAAAAAGGTGATGGTCCTGGGTACCAACAATGTCACGAGCAAGTGCAGCCTGTTCTGGTCGTCTTCTGTCGAAGAGTGTGTCCTGGGTTCCTCTAGTCTGCCATCTTCCCACAATCCCTCCCCATTTTTAAAAAGTATTTGTGAAATCATGGCTTAGCATTATCAGAGTGATGAAGAAAGAACAATTGAAGTATCTTATCTAAAAGCTGTGTGGGGGAAGACATTCCTTCTACCTTCTGAGGGTTCAATAATTGAGTTTATGAAGTAAGCTGACAACAGGCAGATTAGCAGGAGAAAAGGCTTACAAATTCATCACATGCATAGAGGCTTCACAGGAAAGAAAAGCGAATATCCCAAAACCCAGTGACATTTAGAAGCTTACATTCCCTCTTCACAGGGGAGAGGGGAGGGGAGATGTAGGCAATATAAATGAATTTTGGGAAAGGTGAGTGGGCCCATAGAAGAATAGATGGTAGTTTGTGACAGAGTTTGTCTGGATGTGGTGCTGACTTCTAGTCTTCCTCTCCAGTGATGAGTTCATCTTCCCTGGTTGATGAAACCCCCAGAGAGGGGGTTGGTGACAACTGCATTCCTTTTGGAAGATCTGTCTTTAGGCAGATAAGGAGAGCTCGCTTGGAGCAAACCCTTCCCTGCCTCTGCTGTCACCCAAGTGCCCTCAGTTGGAAGTAATCAGCATACCAAAGCAGCATATTTTGAAGTGGCATTCCCTGAACTCCTTCAGCTGAGAAATCAAATGTTTTCAGATGATCTTAAGTGTACCTCTATATCTATATAATGTATGTAAATACAATATCTACGTACTGTTACACATATGGATTCATATCACCAATAAAGCCATCATAGTCAGCCCAAGACAGATTGAGGGAACTGTCAAAAATGTGGAAAACCACTAAATCCAAATAAATAGCAGCAAGTATCTGATATTTTGCTGACCAAATATTTTACTTAGTTGATTAACAAAACATGAAAAAATGGGCTAGTAACTGTTTTTAAAAATTTAGTTTCACCTCATTTCACAACTACTTGGCTGAGCTACTTCTAGAACTATTTTTGTTTCTGTAAGGAATAAAAAGCAGCATTCAAAAACTTGACCTATTATGATTTCCACCAAGATTGGGCTTAAGTGTTCTTCATGTGTGTTCTCTTTTCACACTCAAATGTGGCTTTTCCTTTACTGGTTTTCCTCTCTCATTGATGATCTCCTTAACGATGGGCACCTTGTCATCTCAGCACCTAGCAAAGTAGACATTCAGTAGATGTTTGAAGGAATGAATAAAATTTATATCACAATTTTTGCTCTTAAACATTTGTTAGAGAAACCTTTAGAGAATTTAGCAAGACAATGATACATTACTAAATTGTGTAATTTGGAAGACAGAAAGAAAACGGGGAAAAACAGTTGTGGATTTTGGTATATAATTTCTTTGAAGAGGTTCTAGATACCAAGCAAGCCGAGGGTAGGGATGTGAAACTAGGAACTTATATACAAAATGGGTGCCACCATAAATAATGACAGAGGAAAACAGAACTACAAAACTATCCAAAGACTAGTAATCAAGAGAAATTATAGCAGCAAAAAGGAAAGGGCAAAGTCAAAATTAATTTCAGTCAAAAGCATTCTAGAAATCAAAGAAAACTGAGGAAACAACAAGCAATGAAACAATGACATTTTCAAATATTTGGGTAGTACTAATGTCATCTGCTCCTCTTTTCACAAGAACAATCATTAGATGAAATAATACAATGTGAAGGTGCTCTTAAAAAGCTGATTTTGTAGATGAGATAGTCTGTAATAAGAACAATTAGTAATAGAAAATAGTTATGGGTAGAAAGTTGATGATACTGGAGAAAGAATAACTGCATTAAAAAATACATACAGTGAAAGAGTAAAAATGATTTTAAATCGACAAACATATTCAGAACGTATATTCATGAAAGTACAAAAGGCCGAGAAGTATATGAGGCAAATAGGTGCCTATATTATGTCATTATTATGCAAGTAACTTGCCTGTGTATCTTACCTCAACCTCAGTCATACTTTTCTCTTTTATAATCAAGGAAGCCAATGCTGAAAGATGTTAAATAAATTGCTCAAATGTACAGAACTACAAAATATCATTTAAAGAATCTATGTGCCTATATTATGTCATTATTATGCAAGTAACTTGCCTGTGTATCTTACCTCAACCTCAGTCGTACTTTTCTCTTTTATAATCAAGGAAGCCAATGCTGAAAGATGTTAAATAAATTGTTCAAATGTACAGAACTACAAAATATCATTTAAAGAATCTATACTTATATAAATTAAATTTGACAGTGTTTGCTATGGAGAAGCAAAAAGTACTCCTCTGTTAGTTCCTTATTCAAATTATTTCCTGCTGTTTGCAGCATGCACAGACATAACGTGTGATGCTGAGAGGAGCAAACAAAATAGAGACCATGTAAAGCTGATGGTTATGGCGATTTCTGAGCTATTGAAGTTTATGGAACTAGGTTGCTTTGAAATGAGAGATCCTTAAAATTCTAATAAATTCCCAGACACAATTGCCAATTTTTCTTTTATTAAATTCCCAATTTCTAGTACATTTTACAGTTCTTGGTTTATTAGATAGGCAGCCGAGACTAACTTGAATCACTATGTAAAGGCTCCCAGGGTTTGAGGCTGCTGTTACCCACCCTTCCTTCCCTCTCAATTGCATAACTTTTGTCAATCGTCCTTGATCTGTGAACAAGCTAGTTTGGTGGCAACACTAAATTATTATTTAAAAAGTGACACGTGAATTTTAATAATAAATGCTGAGGAGTAAAACACATCTAACACAAACGTAATAGATATCCAATTCACGTAAGTCTCCGTCCCACTGTCCTTTGCTCTTTAGTCTTTACTCATTTACTCAGCCTGTATTGCAGTTACTGTTCCCAACAGCTCTGTGCTTTATGTTGCTTTCATGATCATTCTCACTGCATTGTAAGCGGGGAAACTGGGATTCAGCAAAATTCATGAACTTCCCTATCAGCTAACAAGCAGTAAGAGGATGACTGAGGGATGCTTTAGGGTGGTCCTACCCCATCTTTGCTAAAAACTGTCTTCTTCATGCTTGATATGCAAAGAGATGTCACATTATGGGGACAGGGGAGAGGAAGGTGGGGGAAGGTAGGGGTGAGTCAATTAAAAAGATAGTTGCTTATTGATTTCCACTTATTAGCTAATCTGACCTTTTCAATTAAAAATAAGTACTACATTCATGGTTCTCTATCATTTTGCATAGAGATCTTGAACTGTGTAGCCAATCTTGTTATAATTTGTCATTTAAGAAAACTGTTGACATTATGTAATTTCCCATGGATGAGAGTCTATATATTTTTTTCCTCCTCTTAACTTTGCAACAATAGGCATATTTGTTTTAGAAAAAATAGACAAACTACTAGGAAGATGACAATATGCCTGCTACACAGCTCAAGATTGCTACATAATTTGTTTGAGTTATCTCTAATACGTTGCAAAAGGCAGACACATGGCAAGTTTAATGTCATCCAGCTGATGTAATTGAACTTAAGGCTGGACAAATAACACTTTATTTCATCCTTGAAACTTTATGAACACAACTGTCATTATATCAACA
>NW_007728847.1:216136-221612 GCF_000696425.1 Galeopterus variegatus | reverse complement strand
TATCTTAGTCCGTTTGTGCTGCTGTAACAAAATACCTGAGACTGAATAATTTAAACAACAGAATCTTAGTTCTCACAGTTCTGGAGGCCAGGAAGTCAGGATCGAGGTGCCAGCAGTTTCAGTGTCTGGTGAGAACTCGGTCTCTGCTTTCAAGATGGCACCTTGTTGCTGTGCGGTGACTTCATGACAAAAGGGACAGAAGGGCAGTAGGAGCCTAACTCATTCTTTCCAGCCCTTTTATAAGGGATTAATGCCATCTATGAGGGTGAAGCCCTCATGGCCTAATCACCTCCTAAGGGCCCCACTTCTTAATACTGTTGCATTGGAGGTTAAGTTTCAACATGAATTTTGGAGGGGACACAGACATTCAAACCATAACAGGACTAGTTCCCCTCTCTCTAACACAGGGACAGTGTCAAGGAGTCTCTGAAGTTATGAAGACTACTAATAACCCTTTTATTATGGCTATTTCTTGAGGCTTTTTTTTTACAATAAGAAAAGACTTATAATAAGATATTTGTGTGTCACTATAAATACATTCCATTTGTTTGCTGCCACACAGTCCCCAGCATTAAGAATCAGTGCATGAAATAATGCATGTCCTATTAGCACTCAAATATTGATTTAATGAATAAATGAATATATTGTTCTTAGAAGGCAAAATACATTCCTAATTCCTCAATTGAAATACACAAATAAACCTTCAATGTGTTATATATGCAACTTTAAATGAATTTTGATGTGTTTTCATGGTATAAAGGAAGACCACTGTCAATTGGCCCTCATGGAGGTCTCAAGCCTATTTCCCTTCCTAGTATTCACAAAGTGATTAATAATGATCAGGATACAACCTAAAGTGAATAATTTGTTTATTGCCATCAACTTTTTGAAGTCATTTTAATTTCACCCTTGAATCTCAAAGGGTAAGTTGGATATTAGCACCTCAGTAAGTTGAATGAACGATTCACACTAAACACCATAATGACACTAGATGCTACGTGAACTAATAGTTTCAGTACAATCTCCTTTTTCCTGCTAAGATTACGTGGCTAATTACAGTGCAGAGAAAAAGCTTAATTCCATTCTGGCAGTAGTAGTAAATAGTGTTTCAGTGTTTATCACAAGTACAAATTAAGAACTTTGTCTATATAAACTTGATGTGTCATTTTTTCAACTGCTTCTAATATTTGTTTTACTTTATTTTAAAGTATCGTTTTCATTTTCATCTACCAACATTTTTTCTTGAGATTTTAATTTTACCTTTTTCCAATCTAATGTAACTTATTACAGCTTCATCTTTGAAATTTTAACCTCTAAATACAGTGATATTAGACATATCTGCCACTTCACATTTAAGGCTCCTTTTACGGTGTGCAGTATTTATTACCTTGGAGCCTTGAGACCAACCTGCAAGATTGTAATACCAGTTCAGTGATATGCTTAGAATCACTACGAGCTGATACACGAGATTTGCCCCCTGGAGCATACTTTATTTAAATCTGGTTGCAAGACATTTTCTTTTCCTTCTCCATACATCACTGACAACATCTAATGCTTTGTCAGTAGTGCCTGAAATGCTCATCAAAGATGACAGCTTAGGAAAACTGAATATTCCCAGAGAGACATATCCAACTAGAAAATTGTTTTAATTTTGCCAAGTTGAAATAGGTTATACCAGATTGTTTTAATTCTATGCAAGACATCTGGGAGACTTTTGTTGCAGTCTAGAGAATTTCATGCCATTGTGAAATGTTTGCCTTATTATAGGCAACACAAGGTCTGGGACATAATAGTACATGTTTTCTAATTTTCTAGCTACTCTACATAATTAAGCCTAGAATGCAATGATAGAGATTCCGCCTTTTAAAACTAGTGCTCTTGTATGTGATTTCAGGGTATTTCATAATTTTAGGGAAAGATTCTCATTTTTGTCACTTTCTCAAAATTTTGAGGTAGTTAGATCTCTATTCTGACCTGGTATGAGATTCTGAAATATGTGCAAATTGTATGGCACAGTTCAGTAGAAAATTTTTAAGTAAAAATGAAGTTGTCAAGCGGGGTTTCTGTCCATCCATGTTCATGCCCCTCATTCCCTTAACTTTCTGATATTGATGACTAGAAACCTGATCAGCATGCACACAGAATATAAATTGAGATCAAGCTAACCTTTGGGTCTGTCATCCTGATGAATGAGTTTTAGTCAAATGTCAGAAACTGCAGAAAAGCCTTTGTTTACAGTTTAAAATGGATAAGCAGACACATATTCTACTGAGCATCGTCAACTCACAAGCCTTGCTATGTGAGTCTTCTTTCCTTCCTCTGCCTTCTCTGACTCCCTCTTGGAATTCCTGGTAGATAATTAAGACATATAGACAAATTCCCAATTCTAGGATTAAGAATATCAGTAGAAGTGAATTTACTATGAGAAAAAATGAAGTTTAAGTTTGTAGAATGTCGGGTCTGCCGCCAGCGGCCGACCCATACAGCCCTAGCCTCGTTCCTTCTGGTGAGCGAGCGAACGGCCCGGATTACTCTTTCCCTCCTGTCCGTTTTGGAAGAAGACAGGGGAAGAGAGCCGTGAAGAGAGGTGAGCACACCCGCCGGCCCCCCAAAAACAGCCCAGTTAAAGGACACTCAGACGTGGCGCGGGGGTTCTGTTGAGGCAGTTCCATTTATTATCACACAAGCACTTGCTTTTATAGGCAGATAGGGAGGGGAGGTTTTTTACATAATCTTATCAGCTTAAAGGTCAAGAGAGCATGCATCCTGTCTCAATGCCTAGCTATTGCAACCTCGAGTGCGGAAGCGCGTATTTGGCCAATAAGGGCTTAGGCGTATTTGGCCAATAAGGGCTTAGGCAAGGTTTCCGCAGACACCCCCACCCTACTTCCTCCTGGCGCCGTCTTAGGCTGCCACATTAATACGCCCTTGTGGGCCCATAATGGCACCGCTTGTAATGTCACTTAAGGTGGCATTAGTTTTTAAGGCCCGACAGTAGAATTTCATCCTTACCCATCTCTTCCAAGTCTCTGTGTATTTTCCTAGGAAGCTGCTGTATGAAGCAGCAGTCACAGCCACACAAGGAGTAATAAGGCATTGCCACAGAAGCCCTGACTTGGACCCTGAACTGGGTGGGATCATTGGGATGTCAGCACTATCTTCATATCCCTAAAGATACTCAGCTATAACTTACCTCATCCGATGTCCATACCCTGCCTTTGACTCCAAGTAGAAATATCTGAATGAGTTGTTGCTCTATTTTTCTGTCTAGACCATCACAACCAAGACAACATGGCCACTTGGACACCCTTCTATCTAAGAAACAAGAAGCCTCACTGAGCTAAATGTACCAGTGTGGCATTAGCAGTGTCCAGTTGTGAAGCTGAAAATAACATTTTTACACTACTGGGGGACAATACAAAGGCTGGAAATCTTTCTCCCATTCTTCCAAAAGGGTGGAAGTTCATACTTTAAAAATTAAGATAGGAATACTAGGAGAGAAAGAAAATGGTTCCCCCAAAGATAAATACAAACGAAAGGCTGACACATGAATTGTCTCTTTATTCTCCCATTTTATTAGCCAATTCTCTAGTCTCTTAGTTAGTAGGTTGGATTGAAGTT
The DNA here is from genome assembly GCF_000696425.1 of Galeopterus variegatus. Taxonomy (NCBI): domain Eukaryota; kingdom Metazoa; phylum Chordata; class Mammalia; order Dermoptera; family Cynocephalidae; genus Galeopterus; species Galeopterus variegatus. The sequence continues at coordinate 217,991 of NW_007728847.1, read as the reverse complement.
AATTATAATAAATTAAAATAATAATAGAACACAATACAGTTACATAAATGTAATAAATATGATACAATATATAATGCATATGACATATTCTTTAAAAACTTCCTTTTGATCTCTGCTGCTTTAGTACCTTGAGATTTATTATTTTATTAAATCTATTTAAATGAGTATTGTTTATTTAGCTTAGTAAATAAGAGAATCCTTTATTTTACTAGAGAGAAAAAAAATTAAATAATTCCAGCAACATCTAATATTAAATGTGTGTGGGTGGAGAAGAATGAGGAGAGAGGTTGTATCTTAATTCAGAATTAGGAGACAAAATAACCATTTTCTATTACAAAAAAGTTGACTCTATGACATTAATTTCACTGTGGGAAATCTGTAATCTTCATTTTAGAGAAATTAATTGGTAGCAGTACTATTTATGAAGTGCTGTGTGCTCGAATCCTTGAAGAACTTTTCTGCACTGTGATTAGCCTAAGATGTCTAGCCTGGAGTGTTTCACATTTTCCTGGCTTTGTGATTACATCCTCCCACTAGGTATCTAATGAACTGAAGGAGACAGCCCTGAATTTCAGCAAACTCGGGAGTACAGCTTTATGAGTATTAAAAAAAATAAAATGTCAATATTCAAAATGTTTCATAGTTCATATATTTAATGTCTTTACTTCTCTGTGTATATAGCTTAAAGCAGATCAACAAAAGGACAACACTAGGTTGGAAAAGGAAGCATCCTCATCCGTGAAAGCTGTAAAGCCTGCCACATTTTTTTTTTTTTTAATAGTTATAACCTTGTCTGCAAGTCAATGTGAATTTTCCTGGCAGTTGTAGCATTTCTCATTCGAGAGTAGATTCTTTGTCAGATTGGTGAAATAGCATCTGCGTTAATAAGAAAGCAGAAAAACATTTTCACCCCCTTAAAAATTTTTTTTAAATGACAAGTAGACAGTGAGTACCATGCTTCTGAATAATAGTTACATAAGGTAGGCTGATTACCTAAGATTCCCTATAGCTCTAAAACACCATGCATCTGACAAGTCCTTACTGAAAGGTTCACTTGAAACAGTGATATCCTAGAGATACTGAATCAGAAACTACATTAAATTGTCACCAAATGATGCTTTTCCTCCCCTTGGCAGGTAAGATCAGTGTCTGGAAACCTCTGTAGTCCATGTAGAAACCTGAGAATAACATGTCTTCTCTAAATTAAGCTTTATCATTAAAATATTAGTCCATGGCTTAGGTTACTCATTTCTAAGAAAAGAAATCAAGAATGTGTTTGGGGAAAACAAGCATAAAAATCAGTGCTTAGTAAAGCAGAAAATCTTTTGCCTGTATTCCCTGGCATGATCTGGGTCAGGAATCATTTTGTATTAGAACTATTTATGACTGCAATCTTTTCCTTTGCCTGTGCCTCTGACTATTCTGTAGAATTTTAAAAGCTGGTTGGAATTTTATCATAGTATAAATCAAAGTGAAGCTGTGTTATCCCTATTTGGGTATAATATGGTTGTGCTGGTACTCTGGGAGTGTTTCTGGCTCACATTAGTCCTAACAGTAACCCAAACTCTTAGAAAGAATGTAGTTTCTCCTGCCAGTTGGTTTCTGTGACTAGCCCAATGAATGAGAATTTGGGTACCAGTCAAAAATAGAAACGTCTTGTATTTAATCGACATGATTGCTATCCGTTTTTTGCATTTGCTGTCTCCTGAATGCTGGCTTACTAAATTATTTCTCTCTTCTTTCCCATTAAAAAAAAAAAAAAGAAAGAAAGAAAAGAAAAGAGAGAAAGAATCACAATAATACATTAAACTTTCCAAAAAAAGAACAGAACTGTGGTTATTAGAGGTGGGAAAGG
>NW_007728847.1:214075-214979 GCF_000696425.1 Galeopterus variegatus | reverse complement strand
TTTAAACATCTTTAAACAAACAAACATTTTGAAAGCAAAACCACATTTTCTCCTATTTTTAAAAATAATAATGATTATTAAATTAATAATGCCATTAAAACTCTTGATATTTTTTCTCTACCAGGAACAAATTAGACAGGAACTGTTTTTTGTATGCCCAAACCCACTTCCTTGATTGGGTTAGTTCTATGGCCATCTCTTTGCTTGTTGGGATTCAATGGGTCTTCTCAGGGAGAGAGCAAATAAATAGGAAATTAGCAGGAATAAGGATGCAAATGGGTTCGGAAAAGATGGCCCAAGGGTTGAAACAACATCTGGAGTATACAGGAAACCAGTCTATTTTCAAATTAGCCTCAGAGTCTGTAAGGGGAGGAGGAGGAACTTTGGAAATGCTGAATAGGGGATGGCTTTAGATATGCACAGAAGAGGTTGAGAACTGGCCTGAGGTGTCTGGTCATCAAAGAGAACCATCGGAAAATGAAGTAGGAAATAGCAAGAAATGGACTTAACTCCAGAGAAAATAGCCCCTACAGGAGAGAGATGGACAAGAAGGATGCAGTCCATGGATAGGGTGCAGACAGGGATTCTCAGGGAATTATTGTCCAAAGAGAATGAGTCATCCAAAGAACCCCCATGTTTAGGATGACTTCATTATGGTTCGCCGAAGACAATGCCAGTTCACAAAGTCATGCTCCATCATTTTGGGTAGTCTCCTTTCTCACCCTTAAAGTGTTTAGTTGTTATAATAAATTATACACTCACTTAATACAATATTAAAAAAATGTGTGTGAGGAGGCTTCTGCCTAACAGAACTATGAAACTGCTTGTGTCTTCGGGGAAAACAAATATGATACACTGTATAGTCTGAAGTAAGAATAAGATTTTTAATTGAGTGAATACCTGA
>NW_007728847.1:211375-213708 GCF_000696425.1 Galeopterus variegatus | reverse complement strand
CCCATGTTTAGGATGACTTCATTATGGTTCGCCGAAGACAATGCCAGTTCACAAAGTCATGTTCCATCATTATGGGTAGTCTCCTTTCTCACCCTTAAAGTGTTTAGTTGTTATAATAAATTATATACTCACTTTATACAATATTCAAAAAATGTGTGAGGAGGCTTCTGCCTAACAGAACTATGAAACTGCTTGTGTCTTCGGGGAAAAAAAATATGATACACTGTATAGTCTGAAGTAAGAATAAGATTTTTAATTGAGTGAATACCTGAAGACTATTTCTAGACTTAATTGGTTTACAGGGATGACATCTCTTGAAAAGAGTCAGCGTAGGCTTAATAATTAAGTGTGGGTCCTTTGGAGCAGCACTGGATGGTTTAAGATCCAACTTTCTACATTCATTATTTGTGTGACATTGGACAAGTTACAAAATATCTCATTTCCTCAGTTTTCTATACTGTAGTATAAAGGTAATAATAACATATATTTATATAGCTGTGGTGAGGCTTAATTTAGTCCATTTGTAAAAATTGCTTATAACACTATAGTTCTTTTATCTGTTGGATTACAGTTTGCCTAAAGGAGAAACTGGCAAATAAACTATAAGTTAGACCTTTTACATCATTGCCTAAAATAGTCTAAAGCAAATGCAAAGTATTATTAACCTGCATACATATTTTATGAGTTTTTGATATTATTTTGTGTTTAATACTTTAGAATATGATTTTTACATTTTAAGATTTGATCCATTCTTAAGATTAATTTGTTTCTATGTCTCAACATCAAAATATTTTCTAGAAGGTTATATCTTTAATAATGTATTGTGAAACTTTTGTCGTATTTTATTACATGCAACACAAACAAAATCATTTTCTCATACCCATTCTTTCTGTCCTTCATCTTTTACTGGTTTTCTCATATGCCCTTTGTTGTGTATCTGGACAGCCACTTGGTACAAAAGTTTTTTTTAAAACAAATCTTTCAATTTCTTGACAATATGAATCTATTGCAGGAGAATGCAAGCTATATTCTTCTCTCTAGGCATATAGTCTATTTTGACCAGTTTCTTTGTTCTATAATTATTACTGTAATCCTTCAGAAAAATTTAACTACCTGATGAGTCTGAGTCTAATTACACTGTGTAGTCTTTTGAAGCTTAATGGTAACAATATAAAATATATTCTTTTATGTTTCAGTACCCGTGAGGCTTAGCCAAACCTTTCAAGATCGTTTGAATTTTTCAAGAACTCTGTGACCTCATGTATTATTACCCATTAGATGTTCTAAAAGATATTATTATAAATCATGCCACCATTCCAATCTTCTTTCCAGTAATATGGGTACATATACATATATATATATATGTATATATATATATACACACACACACACACATATATATATAAATTGAGATATATGTAGCATCTGGATATTACTAAACTAACGCTATACTTCACAGTTCTTAAATTATACTTGTTTAACCATGCATGATAAAAAATAATTTCTAAGCGCAGGACACTGATTTATATTTTTACAGCAATTATTGATGGTAGCAAATGTTGGTACCATTGAAGAATAAAGATAATCCTTGTTGTAAAAATTACTTTCCCCTCAATCATTCTGCTCCAGCCACATCGGCCTCCCTTCATTTTTCCTTGAACACACAGAGCATGCTCCCTTTTTGGGGTTGTGTGCCTTAACTACCTTCTCAGACTAGAACATTCTTCCTTCAATTTTTCGTATGGTTACTACCTCCCTTCCTTCAAAAATTTGCTTAAATGTTACTTTCTCAAATTATCCGACTTTACCCTATTTAAAATTGCAACCTGCCTCCCACATAATGTGCTCTATTCCCATTACCCTGCTGTCTTTTATTTATTTATTTTTTTTGCATAGCATTTATTATCTTCTAATACCTGATATTGTTTAATTACTTATATATCTCTGGTTAATATCTGCTCAGCCCAGCCAATACGTAAATGCCAAGAAGCAGAGGCATTTGGGCCGGCCTGGTGGTGCACTCGGTAGAGTGCGGTGCTTGGGAGTGCAGCGGCGCTCCTGCCGAGGGTTTGGATCCCATATAGAGACCGGTCTGCTCACTGGTTGAGCACAGTGTGGGTGCGACACTGAGGGTTGCGATCCCGTTGCCAGTCGCGGTACGGGCACGACACCGAGGGTTGCGATCCCATTACTGGTCACGAAAAAAGACAAAAAAGGAAAAAAAAAAAAAAAGAAGCAGAGGCATTTGTTTTGTTCACCAGTGTATTCCTTCTTTCCAGACACAAGGTTAGCAAACCTTTCTGTAAAGGGCCAGATAGTAAATATTTTAGTCT
>NW_007728847.1:202763-210499 GCF_000696425.1 Galeopterus variegatus | reverse complement strand
AACAAAAGATTTCCTCGTTCCACTGAAATTACAGTGTATTCCTGTGTTTGACAGAGTAACTGGGGTACAATAGTTATTAGAATCATCATGAAGAGTAAAAGGCTGTCCTAGGCCAGAGGGCAGCAAAACCCTGAATTCAGGATTAGTATTAAATATATTTGTTAGTTAGTGTTTATTTTTCAGTTTAATTCCCAAACAAAACTTTTTCTTCAACGTATTAAGAGATTGTGATTTCTATACCATATAATGTTCTTTCTTATTTCAACTCTGAGAATGACAGATTTTCTTATTTCTTGAGTTAGAAGTAAACTTGAAATGATGGCAGTGGACTTGCAGCTGGTATGTCTCCCCTCTGGAGCACATTTCTAAGGTGCTACACAAAATGCTGAATAGTTAGTGTGGTAGTGCTATAAGTCTATTTATAGATATTATTTGTGAGTGTTATTGATTATAAGTGTTCAATATAAAAATTGAAGGATAATAGCTTTGTTTAATCACAGTAGAACACTATGAATTTATTCTGCAACAAACTGAAAGGTGACTCAGTCACCCAAAAATGGAGAATTAGTTCAACATATCATATATAAGGGTACTTCAAAAAGTTCATGGAAAAATTGAATTAAAAAATAATGCAAATCTTTCCATGAACTTTTTGAAGTACCCTTATATAAATGCATTTGAAATTCATTGAGTCATTTTGTTTCTCTCAGAAGACTTCTTCATTGCCCAAGAACTTGAAAATGATTATTCNGAGTCATTTTGTTTCTCTCAGAAGACTTCTTCATTGCCCAAGAACTTGAAAATGATTATTCATTTACTCTGAATAGAGTTATATGTATTTATGTATAGAAACCCTTCAGAATGAAAGTGAAATTTGTCCATCTTAAGGAAAGAAATACATTAATGAATAACCATGGGAGTTGTGAAAAGTTTAGGTATACAATCCATCCTCAGAGAATCTGTTTGCTGTCCTTGCAATACAATTATTTTCTTTATATAAATCTTTATTAACACTGTTATAGGGACCTATCCATCAGAGAAATTAATTTTGACATTTAGATTAAATCAAGACACAGACTGATGCATGGTCAGTCAGTCACCTTCATGAGAACACCCATAATAATCAACCGAAGCTTGTTCATTTTAGAACTGCTAAAAGCTATTAGGTTTTAAGTTTTAGAAATAGCAATATATAAAATACACAGTAAAATTTTCAGAAATAATTCATTGTGCTTCACATCAACAAAAGGCATGTTTACTAACTCTCTTTTCTCAGGTGGGTGTGGAAGGGATGTCTCTAACCCATGAATTATATAAAATTAGATAATTTGCTGGATTGATAAAAATCCTTTTCAAGCAAATCTGTTTTGATATATTTACTGTTGATTAATAAAAAAATAGTTTCTGAAATAATATGATTATTATGAGTTAGTCTTACTTTGATTTAATTCTGTATAATGGACAGTCTATTCCTTTTGGAACTTATTCCCACATTTGTAACATACTTTTATATTCTACTAAATTGATCACTTATATTTTCTTAGATGCTGTCATAGAGGTTCTATTCATTTATTTAATTATTCATTTATTCACCAACACTTATTGAATGTTTACTTTATGTCAGACCTTAGTAATTAAAGGAAAAATAAAATATGACTCTACACTTAAACCAGTATAGTCTTGTGGGACATACAAACATGTATCAGTAAATAAATTACTTCCATTCAGTGTGAGAAATGCTATGGCAGCAGTTTACCCAGCTGTAATGGGCAGGCCATCAGTAGAGCATCTAATCTGGCCTGAGACAGTGTCTTCATAGTTATGATAGAGAGCGTGACCTTTGCCACTTAGTATCTCAGAAGTTTTTCTCTGGATTTTGGTGGTCAATTAATTGATTATGATACTTTATGGTCATATGCATGACCTTTTATCAATATAATACTTTCAGAAAACCCTTTAGAAGAGAAAACTCTGGAGTAAGTAGTAAAGGTGAAACACAAGAAACTCTACAGGCACATATTTTAACTCAAGATTCTGCCCTTTAATTGAGAACACAGGAGCAGAATTCTGGTTTGTGTAAAGGATGACAACACTGACCTATTTTTTTTTGCCAATCACTGTATTAATTCTACCTCTGGTGGCTTGCCAGAAGTACATAGAAGTCTGTCCTGTACTCTAAATGGTCAGAATTCTATCCTTGATCCAATAGAATCCATTGGAGTCTACATACTTATACTATATTATTTTGTCTACTTACAGAACTGGTTTTTTGTTTGTTTTTTTTTCTGATTTGACATTTATCATTGCGTCATTTACCCACTCTGAGAGCTATTATAAAAAAGAGATACATATAGAATTTGCTCTTTTACTGATTTTAAACAGGTTCACAAGGTTGTTATAAAATTAAACAGCATGTTTCTGGATAGCTAGATTGCTCTTTAATTGTAAATCTTAAAGTTGAACATGTTTCTTCTAAAATTTCGATCCCTAGCTTAAACATGCAGCCATCCGGTGGTCGTACATAACTATGTGGCATGTCTTTCTGTGCAATAATATTATTCCTCTCTTTTTTTATTTTCGTATCCTCTACTTCCTTTCTCCAAAGCATTCAAATATTAATTTCATACTTTAATATACATATAAAGTTCTTTAAATCCTTTGTGGAAGACTGTGTTTTTTTTTTTTTTTTTTTTTCTGATTTGACATTTACCATTGCGTCATTTACCCACTCTGAGAGGTATTATAAAAAAGAGATACATATAGAATTTGCTCTTTTACTGATTTTAAACAGGTTCACAAGGTTGTTATAAAATTAAACAGCATGTTTCTGGATAGCTAGATTGCTCTTTAATTGTAAATCTTAAAGTTGAACATGTTTCTTCTAAAATTTCGATCCCTAGCTTAAACATGCAGCCATCCGGTGGTCATACATAACTATGTGGCATGTCTTTCTGTGCAATAATATTATTCCTCTCTTTTTTTATTTTCGTATCCTCTACTTCCTTTCTCCAAAGCATTCAAATATTAATTTCATACTTTAATATACATATAAAGTTCTTTAAATCCTTTGTGGAAGACTGTATCTGTCATGGCCCAGGCAAGTGATACAAATTACACATTAATTTGAGCAGGGAAAATTTAATATGAAAAAGTATTAAGTATTGGTAGATTTGGATAATGCAGCGTTAGGTAGTACATAATAAAGAGAATGCTAAAGAATATAAGAAGAGCTGCTATAAGGACTAAGATACTTCTAGGACTCAGATAAAGTAACCACAGAAGAGTCCACCCATCCAACGCTGAGATCTAGACCATGCTGGCAGGAGTTACAATTAGGGCTCACAGAATGTCAGAGAAGTCACTGTGGTACTGCACTGGCAGAGTGTACTGGAAGTCAGCCCTCTGGTAATTGTTGAAAATCTACCCTGTACGGTGCTGGGGAATATCCTGGTGGGGGCACTCTTCTCCAAGACTACCTAAGCAGGTTCGTGGGGGAAGCTTCTGGCCAGTGAATGCTGCCGTCAATCATGCACTGCAGGGCCGAGCCCGTGGCGCACTCGGAAGAGTGTGGCGCTGGGAGCGCTCCGCTGCGCTCCCGGTGGGTTCGAATCCTATATAGGGATGACCGGTGCGCTCACAGCGCTCACTGGCTGAGCACGGTGCAGCCAGTCTCAAAAAGGACAAAAAAAAAAAAAAAAAAAACATGCACTGCCACAAATGGGCAGTGGGAAAGCCATGGTGATGCACAAGCCAGTTACTGCAGAAGCTGCCCATACTCAAGGAGCCTAGCCATTGAAAAGCTGCTCACATTACAAGGCCTGTTGAGAGAACACATTGGAACCAGGAGTGAAAACCCCTTTCTCTGGCAATATCTCTATAGCACCTTCTACTGACAAAACGTAACATCACGCTAGCTGGCAAAGGAAGAATATTTAATGTTCCCAGCTCCAATTTTGCAGAACAGCAAATNCGGGAGCGCCACCACACTCCCAAGCGGCACACTGTAGCAGTGCGCCACCGGGCTGGCCCTACAGGCACATATTTTTAACTCAAGATTCTGCCCTTTAATTGAGAACACAGGAGCAGAATTCTGGTTCGTGTAAAGGATGACAACACTGACCTATTTTTTTTGCCAATCACTGTATTAATTCTACCTCTGGTGGCTTGCCAGAAGTACATAGAAGTCTGTCCTGTACTCTAAATGGTCAGAATTCTATCCTTGATCCAATAGAATCCATTGGAGTCTACATACTTATACTATATTATTTTGTCTACTTACAGAACTGGTTTTTTGTTTGTTTTTTTTTCTGATTTGACATTTATCATTGCGTCATTTACCCACTCTGAGAGCTATTATAAAAAAGAGATACATATAGAATTTGCTCTTTTACTGATTTTAAACAGGTTCACAAGGTTGTTATAAAATTAAACAGCATGTTTCTGGATAGCTAGATTGCTCTTTAATTGTAAATCTTAAAGTTGAACATGTTTCTTCTAAAATTTCGATCCCTAGCTTAAACATGCAGCCATCCGGTGGTCGTACATAACTATGTGGCATGTCTTTCTGTGCAATAATATTATTCCTCTCTTTTTTTATTTTCCTATCCTCTACTTCCTTTCTCCAAAGCATTCAAATATTAATTTCATACTTTAATATACATATAAACTTCTTTAAATCCTTTGTGGAAGACTGTATCTGTCATGGCCCAGGCAAGTGATAGAAATTACACATTAATTTGAGCAGGGAAAATTTAATATGAAAAAGTATTAAGTATTGGTAGATTTGGATAATGCAGCATTAGGTAGTACATAATAAAGAGAATGCTAAAGAATATAAGAAGAGCTGCTATAAGGACTAAGATACTTCTAGGACTAAGATAAAGTAACCACAGAAGAGTCCACCCATCCAACGCTGAGATCTAGACCATGCTGGCAGGAGTTACAATTAGGGCTCACAGAATGTCAGAGAAGTCACTGTGGTACTGCACTGGCAGAATGTACTGGAAGTCAGCCCTCTGGTAATTGTTGAAAATCTACCCCGTACAGTGCTGGGGAATATCCTGGTGGGGGCACTCTTCTCCAAGACTACCTAAGCAGGTTCGTGGGGGAAGCTTCTGGCCAGTGAATGCTGCCGTCAATCATGCACTGCAGGGCCGCCCGTGGCGCACTCGGGAGAGTGCAGCGCTGGGAGTGCAGCAGCACTCCCGGAACCTATATAGGGATGACCGGTGCACTCACTGGCTGAGCGCAGTGCGGCCGGTCTCAAAAAGGACAAAAAAAAAAAAAAAAAAAAAAAAAACATGCACTGCAGCAAATGGGCAGTGGGAAAGCCATGGTGATGCAGAAGCCAGTTACTGCAGAAGCTGCCCATACTCAAGGAGCCTATCCATTGAAAAGCTGCTCACATTACAAGGCCTGTTGAGAGAACACATTGGAATCACGAGTGAAAACCCCTTTCTCTGGCAATATCTCTATAGCACCTTCTACTGACAAAACGTAACATAGCGCTAGCTGGCAAAGGAAGAATATTTAATGTTCCCAGCTCCAATTTTGCAGAACAGCAAATGAATGTTAAATTTGAAGTTGAGAGGACAATTAATTGACAACTGGCACAAAATCTTTGTTACAAACAAATAATTGTGCCTTTGCTTTAGTTTGACAGTATGTGTTTTGCAGAATAATCTATAAGGATACTGTAAACAGAAAAGAAACTGATAGTCTTATTGTAGAGCAATTCATAGATAGGATGCTTCAGAGTTTTCTTTAGGTTCTGGCAGATGTAGCCATTTGCCTCAATGCTACTGATTTGAGAGAGACCCTAAGCCCCTTTCACCTTTAAACAATTGACGTTGTATAGTAGTATAGGATGACTGGGGAGGAGCAAGAGATAAAGTATGAAATTTAAAAAGCCCAAGGTTTTAACCTATATAAACTCAAAACAACAGCAAAAAACCCTATAAAAACCTAGGGTCCTCTTCTGCTTTTGTCTTTATCCTACCAATTTACTGTCTGCTGCTTATCTATATGGGTAATCTTTTTTGATAGATGTACCAAAGAATGGAAGTTTACACAGAATGGGTGATTGTCAAAAGCCATCTTTTTTTTTTTTTTAATATATCCTTTATTTTCAAGATTTGAAAATAAAAATTTTAGGGAAAAAAGGAACTTAATGAACCAAAGCATTGCTGCTATAATTTGTTTTACTAATTAATACAAATACAAGAAAATCAGATGAGATATAAATGTAAACAAAATCATAATTAAAAATCCAATTTAACATTTAAGCTAAGAATGAATTATTATTTCTGATCAATGAGTTATTGATTCATTTCACAGGGCCACCTTGAGTTTTTTTTCTATGCTTTTGTTTTAACCTTTATATCCAAAAAACACATTTTGAGCTATATAAGCCAATACCTATACATATCATATTTAATTAATTAAACCTTTTATTTATGAAAATGAAAACTACTGGGAAATGAACATATTGCTTTAAACTAAAAGACTTTGGAAAAAACAAGTCTATATATACTTAGGAAAGTTCTGAGGAATAATACATAGTGTTTCCGATTTCTTGTGTTTTACTTCACATTTCATAAATGACAATCTTTATAGTAATATGACTTTTATGGTTGTGTAGAAGATAAAACTAACTCAAATAGCTTATGGAAAACATATTTACTACTGAAATTCAAGGAAAAGTGTAACAATAAACCATGAGAAGGAACCACTTATTCCACTTACACTAACCAGTAAACCTATTCATCTATGATGTATCTTTTAGCACTTGCTCTCTGCATGTCAAAAGGAGAGTTCAGAGAAGTATGTAGTATACTCCTGACCTCAGTAAGTTTGAATTATTACTTATTTAGATTTAGCAAATGCATACTGAGCTTCTGATATATTATAGTCACTCTTCAAGTAGCTGGAAATGCAAAAATGAATGAGATATGATCCAGATTCCTACAGAAATAGTAGTTGATTTTCAGATGTGATGGTAATGAAATATTCCATGGATATGTTGGGATCTAATTTGTATCTTGAAGAAAAGATAGGCTTTAGTTACAAGATTAGAAAAAGAGCCAGCTTGGGTTAATACTGTTGACCAGCATACAAGTTCCAAAGGATGTTAGGGACTCTGAAGTAAACCAGTTTGGCAGGAATGTAAAACCTTGATAAGGGTACAGAGCTATAAAGGTACATCTGTCTTCTATGACAGAATTAGACTAGTTTTACTCAGAGCTGCTTCACTCAACTTCTAAAAGAGTATAGTTCAAGTGATTGTTGCTTTGCTATCGCTCAGATCATGTCTTATAAGCAAATATTCACTCTCTGCCTAAAAGTTATTGTTTACTTTGCTATTTTATTTTAGGAACTCATGTACTACCTACTGCCAGGACACTATAATTTGATTTTTTAAAAGTCCACTACACAAAGCTTCAGCCCAAAGCATTTCCCTGAGTTCTCCTTGCTGACATATGGCCCATGGACTTTGCTTGCTTTCCCATCCTCTGAGTCCTCAATCCCTTGAGATACTTCCTTTTCCACACTTAATTGTTTAAGTGGATACAGCCTCCTTACATTACCCCTTCTCTTCCTGGCAGTAGGTAGTACAGCATTCAGAATTTTTAAAATTTAAAATTTATTGATATTCATTTATTAATTGTTCTTGCCGTCTCTAGGCTAATAGATGACTAATTAAAATCCAAATGGATGACTACTTTTGCTTTCATTCT
>NW_007728847.1:201190-202393 GCF_000696425.1 Galeopterus variegatus | reverse complement strand
GGGGGGGGGGGGGGGGGGGGGGAAAGGTTGGGTAATAAATCTTACCATAACCAATTTCCACTATTAACATTTTCCTTTGCATTTTTATGTAATATAGTAATTATTCATAGAGTTCCTCAATAATTTTTACTTAAAATTATTTTTCCATTAGGCTTTTACACCTCAAATGTGTTAGTAAAATAATTCTTCATTTTTTGGATGATATGTGATAGTTATTAAGCCAAGAACATTAATACCTTTATGTTCTGGCTTCACAATCAAGTAGATGTCTATTTACTAACTCGAGATCTTGATATGGTAAGAAACAATTATTTGGGAGCATTTCATATAAAAAAAGGTAATGTCGAGTCAGGTACACTGCAACACTTATTAGCTGTGGTATTTTAAATATTTTTCTATTTTTTGCCTCAGTGACTATCTATTACATGTAAATAACAACACATTCACTCACTCATTCAACAACATTTTTTTTAGCAACTGATTTACATAGGGACTGTAATCAGCAACAGCCAATGCAGAGAAAAAATAAAACGTGCTCACCGTGTATAAGACACTTATATTGCTACTTCTCAAAATAAATTACATAACCTGTGCAAAGTATTAATTCAGTTCACATTCAACTCAGTTTGGTTGTTTCCCTTGTCTTCTTTTCCTCTCTCTCCAGTGCTAATTCTAAATTCCAGCTCCTTGAAGACTGACCTCAACACATGGGGGAGCTTTCTTGCTACCTTTCGTTTGTGTGAGCTAATGTTGACTTCTAATTTCTAATGCATTACTTAGGAAATATTATTGCTGCAGTTATTTTGCAAGAGTATATTACAAGATAACTTAATATCTGGAAAATCACAATATTATTAATTTTTAAATTTTGAGTTAATTTTTAAATTTTGAGTTAATTTTAAAAATCATGTTTAAGTTTTAAAATCTACCTTATTCCATTGATAGTTTCACTTAAACAATATATAAAATGATTTTGAAATGTCACAAACAAGTGTAGCAATTAAAATGTGTTTTGTGAAGAATAAAGCATATCTGATAAGTTTATACATTTCTCTGGGGTAGCATGCCAAGTTTTATAACATGGTATTATTATGGAAATAACCATCTTCCCAGTTGTAAATGCACTGTTATAGTATTCTGGACTAGGAATAGAGTAAGATCAATCCTTCTTTATAATTCATATTAGATTTTTAGCTTGTGACT
>NW_007728847.1:198696-199699 GCF_000696425.1 Galeopterus variegatus | reverse complement strand
GGGCATGAATACCAGGGAGCCCTTTTAGTAACTGCCTACCATATCAGCTAAAGTAAATTATGGCTTTTGACTTTTCCTCGCAACTCCCACCATCATTCCAATCATGGAATGTTTTTCTCCTTACATTTTTACCCTGGGTCTGACTTCAAGTACAACAGGAAAATAACCACTTCCCAGATCGAAATGCAGTACAGTACAGTAACAGAACTCTGGCCCAGGAATACAGTGTTAAGATCGAGCCCTATTTCTAACTCTTACTAGCTTGCGACTCTAGATAATTCACTTTATCTCTTTTTTTTCAATTTCCATCTGTAAATAGAAATAATTGTGTTTCTAAATGCTTCAAAAGGTTGCTGATCCTTTGAACANTTTTTTTTTTTAATGATCATAGTGTTGTTGGTGTTAGACTTGTTTTTGTTTTCCCTTGTTCACGTATGTTTGGTAATTGGTTTAAAACTGCCATGATAAGCATGCTATTTTCCACTTAGATTGTAAATTTTTTTCAAGTGGCTTAGAGTGGGGATGGAATTCTGGGGGATAAACTGTATAAGTTATTGCTCTCTTTGTAACAAATTACCCTAAATTTAGTGGCTTTAAACAATAACATTTATTATTTTACTGTTTCTATGAATCAGGAATCTGGAAATAGCTTAGCTTAATCTTTTGGCTCAGAGTCTTTCATAAAGCTGCCATCAAGTAAAGCCTGCAGTCATCTCAAGACTTGTGTAGGGAATGACCCATTTCATAGCTCAGTCACCTGGCTTTTGGTGAGATTTGGTGTCTTGCTGATTATTGGACTGAGACAACAGTTCCTCACTAGCTGTTGAACTCCTTGCCAGATTGGCCTCTCTGTGGGGCAGCTGACAAATGGCAGCTTACTTCATCTGAGAGAGCATATGAGAAGAGCTCAGACAGTGTGAGCAAGACAGAAGTCACAGTATTTTATTACCTAATCTCAAAAGTGATACCCCATCACTTTGGCTGTTTTGTGTATTCTATTCAT
>NW_007728847.1:196687-197130 GCF_000696425.1 Galeopterus variegatus | reverse complement strand
CGCTCAGCCAGTGAGCGCACCGGCCATCCCTACATAGGATCCGAACCCGTGGGAGGAGCACCGCTGCGCACCCAAGCGCTGCACTCTCCCGAGTGCACCACGGGCCGGCCCAAGTTATCCATTTCTTTGCGAGGAAAAGTCTCTTTTCTTTAGTGAAGCCTTATGATCCACAAAATGAGGAATGATAGCTAATGGATATGGAATTTTTTTTTAGGGTGAAGAAAATGTTCTGGAATTATGTAGTGGTGATGATTGTACAACTCTGTGACTATACTAAAAGCCACTGAAATATACTTTGAAAGGATCAGTTTTATGGCTTATGAATTATAGCACAATAAAACTATTATAAAAATAATAATAATAAAAAATTTACAAATAAATATTTATGAATTGGAATATGAGCCATTCAGGAAAACAAACAGGATACAAAGATAGTAATACAC
>NW_007728847.1:171586-196562 GCF_000696425.1 Galeopterus variegatus | reverse complement strand
TAGACATAGAAGGACACTATATAATGATAAAAGGATCAATGCAGCAATAAGGTATAACAATCGTAAATGTATATGTATCCATAATCAGAGCACCCACAGGGATCTATTTAGAAAGCAATTTAGTCTGGGTTTTTCAGAAGCAGGAAAAAAATACACATCTTTCAGTTTTCAGATTTAGAATTGAATGTAGAGTTATCTACTAATGATAAGATGTTACAAAACTTAAGCTAAATAAAACATCCAATGCTAAGTACTGAGATGTAATGTGTATTTAAATCAGTCCCTAAAGGGTTTATAGCTTATGATTCTAATGAATAGATTTCAAAAGCAATAACACACTATTATGTATAATGATTAATGTTCCAGTGATATGGACATGCAGCTAAAGAATTATACTTATTCTACTTTTAAATAACATAGAGGTTACATTTTAGGATAAATAAATAATCTGTAAGTATACATTGAAGAAACTTAGTAGTTGGCATGTTTTAAAACAGTAGCCATTGTATTAGGATAGGCTATTGACTACTTGCTTTTAATGAATTAGTAACTTTTGCTTGAAGTCAGAGAAGGTATGAAAAACTAACCTTTTAATTATGCAGGTGACAATGAGAAAACATATAAAAACATTTTTTAAAGTTAATATAACTTGATTAACTCAGAATTTCCAATAATCACTTTAAATTTGAATGTAACTTTGAATGTTTAGTGTACTTCGTGAAAGCCATGCCTCGTTTAACCCTCCCAAAATATGTAAAATGGAACATACAGCTATCATTTCTCTATATTTACAGATGAGAAAATAGAGGAAGTTAAATTAAGGTAATATTGCATAGTTGGATGATTTTGTAGGTAGTCATGATGAAAACCAGAGAACCCCTGATATAGTGCTTCATTCATCCAAACAGCATTGACTGAGCAGAGGTATTGGTGGGATGGCAGGAGGTGGAGTGGTGGTGATGGAAGACTAATTGTCAGGAATAATGATGTGATATAGGAACATGCCGGAGTTTGTTTTTCACAAACTAGGAACAGGTAGTTCAGAATCTAACAAGTAAAAAATTAAAAATATAAATTTATTGAAAAATTATTAGACATATTTTTGAGCACACCACACATATTAACTCAATCTATCCTTATAAAATTTTTGTGAATTAAGATTTACTTATTTAATAAAAGAGACTCAGGAGGTTCTCAGCATAAAAAATATGCTAACAATTTGATTGTGTTACCATACCTGTATGTACTTTAAAAGTCTCTGGGCTGCTACTAAGTCCTCAAGACTAGTAAATAATTATATAAGTTAGAAACAACATACCATCTGGTCCCTCTTCTCAAATGAAAGTCAATTACTCTCTAATGAAGCATTTTAGTTAAACATTTTGGCTGTTTTCCAAATAAATCAGGATTTATCATTTCTTTTTAGGAATGACAACTGATCTAATGGTAGCCTTGGTTTGATGCCCTCTCTCATGCCTTATGTGACTGTGAATCTAATTCTACCTTTTAAGACAACAGGATGTCAAAATATAGTACTCTTAGCTAATTCCACTAGGCATGAGTCAACACTTATGATCGGAAGATGATGTGATAGCAACTTTACTCCTACAATAGAGACTTTCACAGACCTCATCCTACCCTCAAGATGGAAATCGGAAGATTTAATATGAAGACACAAAAGCTATTGTTTCATGACTGTAGCTGCAGGATAGAGATGAGCCTTGATTCTGTGCTATGTAGCTGGTCTCCAAGAAAATGCAATTACTTCTTGACATATTATGCACTGAATAGACTGGCCTGGTTTGGAATTCATGTTGATGTTTGCCTCATCAATGTCTTCTCTCCCTTTTATTAAGAAATTTTTGATTTAGAAGATTGAAACTTGGCATCTAATTCCCAACCCTTATTATTACAGGAGCACAATATTTTTTGCCTTTTAAGAGAATACTTGATGTAACATTTTCCTTTATTTTATTAACATTTATTAACATTATTTATTACTAATAAACACTATTCGTGGCTATTAATATTATTAATAACAGTTAATAATTGTTAACAAAATAGTAATTAAGAAATTCATTAACGTTTTATTCTTGTAAGTACAAATAGTGAGTTTCTAAAATATTTAAACATACCAAGTTACTTCAGAATGTTTGTGGAAAGATAGAATTGAAAGATAAAATTAATCTTTTCATGAACTTTTTGAAGTACCCTGATACATTCTTAGAAATTATGTTAACATCTTATTCTTGTGTGATATGAATACATTATACACATAAATCATTATTTTCTTCTGCCTCATCAGTTCAATAACCACCTTCTCTTTCATTCAAATGATAGACACTTGTACACATCACATTTCATTAATTGCTAATACTAGAATAAATAATATGGTCATATATATTTATACCCTTTATCCTTTCCTTATCCCTCATTTTTCTTTGCATTTCTTTTTTTTTCATAGCAAACTAAGTTTTAGTCATCTTTAACAATTTAATATAATTGTAATTTTTGTTAAATATTAGCTATTGTAATTATCCCAAATAACGCTATACATTTGAAGGTTGTGACATGCCCAATCAGAAAAAAATAATGAATGAATGAAAAAAAAAAAGAAAGAAAGAAAAGAAAAATAAAGGAAAGGAAGGAGAGGAGAAAAGATTTGTTAGGTCTTCATTTCTTAAAACTTGATACCTGGGCCGGCCCGGTGGCGCACTGGATAAGTGCGCCGCTTGGGAAGTGCGGCGGCGCTCCCGCCCGAGGGTTCGGATCCCACATACAGACCAGTTCCCACTCACTGGCTGAGCGAGGCACGGGAGCAACGCCGGGGGTTGCGGTCCCGTTGCCGGTCCCCGGTCCGGTGCAGGGGCAACACTGAGGGTTGCGATCCGTTGCCGGACACGGAAAAAGACAGAAAAGACAAAAAAAAAAAAAACTTGATACCTATATTTTGCTTA
This sequence comes from Galeopterus variegatus, assembly GCF_000696425.1. Taxonomy (NCBI): domain Eukaryota; kingdom Metazoa; phylum Chordata; class Mammalia; order Dermoptera; family Cynocephalidae; genus Galeopterus; species Galeopterus variegatus. Next base: position 193,605 of record NW_007728847.1, on the reverse strand, counting down.
CTCTGAGAAGCAGAATTGTTGTTCCACATAACAATACCTTGTTTTTAAAGCACCAACAAAAGCCCTTTAGAACTCAGGGCATCAAGAGAGTCTCATCTGGGTCAGACTTTTTCCTGCCACATTCAACTGTGCCTTCTTTCTTTTGTGAGTTTTCTCTATCACAGTGATCTGTGCTGGGGTATCACTTTCTTGTGTCAGGGCTCTTAGACTCCATTCTCTGCATGTGAACTTGCTTAGAGTTCTCCCACTGTTTCCACAGGCTTGCATCCTCCCATGGTTTCCACATACTGTTGTTTGCTTGCTCCAGCGAGCTTGTTTAATGCCTTTCTTTGCTAACCTGAGTGCTCTGTACTTGCTTTGCATAAGTCTCTGTGATAAACTTTTATTCTGCACCCTTTGTCAGAAATAAAAGAAGTTTGAATTGGGTTCCAGGTGAAAAACAGACCTACAGATGCAGTAATATTCCCTGAAAATCTGAGTGCAGTGGTTATTTCTTTCCTGATCATTGCTGTTCTTGGAAACCTCAGCACAATTTCTGGTCTGATGAATGGGTGAGCCTTGTCTATAGCAAGCCAGATGGGCTATCTGTTTAGCTATGCCATGTCCAACATTCTTGTAGGCTACAAATATCACCAGTGTCTTCACATTGTTACCAAAGCTTGCAATGAATTACACTTCTATGACTGATGCTAGATGTTCTCAAGAGGTTTTGACTATTAAATATTAAATTTTACTTCTTCCATGTTTCCAAACATTTCAAAGTTATAAGACCCTCAGGCTTGTTTTTTTTGTTTTGTTTTGTTTTGTTTTAATTCTTAATCTACGCAGCAATTTCTCATTTTGATGAATCAAATAGATTTTCTTTGTCATTTCTTTTAGCTCCAAGACATTGTGAAATCATATAAAATGGATGTTATTTTATAGACAAAGTAATTTTAATACATACTAGTTATTTGCCCAGGGATATAGGAATATGCTGACAGGAACAGGATAGAATTTGTCTTCAGACATTTACTCAAAAACCGAATGTGTTTGCTATATTCATGAATAAGAATAGAAAATGGGGAAGATGATATTGTAAATTCTCTTTAGAATTTCCTTTAAGGTTATTTTATTTCAATTTGGCATAGTTTTATTTAGTCAGAGGTGACCTTTTGAGCAGTGAAAAGACAGTTTTGCCTTCAACTGAACATTAATTCATACTAATTAGAATTTATGAAGTCATGTGACTATAACAGCTGAGCAAACATGACATATCTGTGGAGATTTTAAAATGTGTGCTTTCAGATTCCAGTATCTCTGCCTTTTTCCTTGGTGATTTCCTGTTGGCTATGGAAACACTATCATTAAGATTTAGTATCTCATACTCTAATCTAGGCAGCTAGCAGGCATACTTTACATCAATAAAATGATTTATATTATATTTTTAGCATCATACTCCCCTATTTTTGCCCATCTATGCAACTCTAAATCATTTTAGTATAAAAGACATTTTAAGGCATATATCATTAATTAAACTCCTGGGGAACAATTAAAACAGCAATGCAACTTTATCTTTTTAATTTCCTTTATTTCCTTACCCTCTTCCATACACATACTTACATTTTTACATTTCCCTTAGTCCTCCCTTTCTTCCTCTCCTTGCCAGTGGCTACTACTGCTAACCTTGTAAAACTACTTGAAAAATAGAAATCATTTACGAAAATGACTAATTTGCTTTAAGGACATATTTGAGCATGTTACAAATGAGTTAGTAGTTGAAGTAATGAAGCAAATTACAAAAGAAAAGAAGCATTAATCTTGTTTTAGAAATGGTCTTCATAGCCACTTCCCAGAACAGAATGTCTGCATATGGAAGAAAATTAACATAGAAGAGCAGTGAGATTGTTGGTACAGGCATTAGCTGAAATCTTCATTCACAATTTGGAATCTAATTATTGATACCCTCCCATTTTTTTCAAATATTTTATATTTTTTCTTTTTAAGATCACCCATCAAATTTATACTTAAGTTTTAGGGTGCAAGTTGAATCTGTACCATAAGAAATTTTTGAATGGGTGGACAGGCTATGGACATGCAATTTCTTAAGATGCCACAATGCTAATGAGAGTTTACATAGGAAACACACCACTCCTACTTGCCCATTTGTTCTCATCTAGATTATTCAATTAGCTAGATTCCTTCTATCCATACCTGCCACTCCCTCCATTGTATCTTCTATAGTATGCTATACCCATCCAGAAGACTTTTGATGGCTCACTGTTGCCAATATTTGAGACTTAACAGGCTCTTCATAACCAAACCTCAGAATATGTAAGCATATTTAATATTCAGATATTTTATTAAGTTTTTAAATATTTATGTTATTTTTCAGTTGTTCTTTTCTGGGAAACTTGGTGGAATATGTGACACAAAGATTAGTAGAGTGGTTAACAGCACTTCTTTCTAATAGATTTGTATAAATGGGTCTGAGTTTGAATCATGGATTTGGCAGTACTAGTAGGGTGACTATGGCTTCACTTTAATTCCTTGGATTGTACATGAAAAACAGTATTAATAAATCTACTGCATAGTATTATTGTGAAGGTTAAATGAGTTGATGCATGTAATTACCCCTCAATATATGCCAGTTCTTATCAGTGATGATGATTATTGTTGTGTAAATTTACAAAATATTTATAAGTCAACATTTTATTTGCTTAGGCTGGGAAGGAATATGAACATTAGAAATAAAGAGTCGACACTGTAATACCAAAGCGTATACAATGCTATTGAAATAGTATTGAAAAATCAAAAAAAGAAAGCCAACTCAAATTGTTTCATGTTTCTTATGAGCACATATTTAAATGATGCTTCAAAAATAGAATGAAAAGTTTTGTCATCAATAATTCAGGTAGATATCTGAAAATTTTTATATGTACCTTTGATGAATTGTCAGTTAAAAAAAGGAAGTAGGTGGAAGGTATGATATTAATTGAAGTCTGAAATGTTTAAAATATTAAGTTATTATAGCACATTTCTAGTTTGTCCCTATTTGTAGAATACAGATTATATTGAGGACATTTATATGTTGCCAATTTGTATGTGTATGCATGTGCAAAATATACATAAACACAGGCATACACACATATGTATTTAACTAGAAAAATGTCTTTTGAATTATGTTACAGGTATATAAAAACTTTCCTAGGTGTCTGAGTGAAACAATATTCTGCATTTTACAGTGTACTTTACAAAAGTAAGAATATTCTTATGCACTTATTATTTCCTGTTAAGGGCACCAGTAATCAATGTGGATAATGGCAATCATAATAGTAATATTTGTAGTAGCTTATATTTGTTGTACACTCATCATGTACCAGCCATAATTCTAAAATCCTTTAATTGATGTGAAAATGCTATTTTTACATTCATCCTATGAACTATTCCTGTCACCATTTTATAAAGGGGGAAACTAAGGCTAAACATATGCTTTAGATGTGATTTAAATATAGCAACCCTGTAATTTTTTCTTAAAATCAGCCTTACATTTATAAAAATATTTGTTGATCTCTATTTTCCTACAAATAGGTTCTTTGTGTCTTCCAGATGAAAGGCAGCAGGCATGTGTAAATTATCACATTCTATAGCCTTTTTTCTAAACTCAAGGAGTTTTTTTCAGCTGGATTAACAGCAATTATAGGTATTGTTATATGTTAGGATATGTCCGAAGTGTTTGCCACATATTGGAAAATTAAGTGTGCATTTTGAGTTTTAATCAGCAGGTGAAAATATGAAACTTCATACAATGAAGTAATGAAATAATAGAAACTTAGACTTTTCAACTTTTTACCTTTAGATTTTCATGTCAATATTAGAGAGACAGTGGATAGAGATGCCTACCTGATCATGTCACTTCCTTTGGAAATGACTGAAATTTACAGTAACAATGTCATATATATTTGTACTTTCAGGTGGTATACTAAGAATTATCTTCATTAAGAAAAAAATACTATTTTAGATGTCAATTTCTATGGTTTTATGTTTTATTCATGGATGAAAACTTTGATCAGCATGATCTTATCCCTGTAAAACTTTGAATAATTATTATAGCCTTCATTGATCTTTCTCTCCTGTGATTTAGCAAACCATTTTATAGTTGCGTAGTTATACTAATCATTATTGTATCACTTATGTTATTTTTGCCTCTTCAATTTGATCGAACACTGCTGGAGTACAGAGACTATATGTTAATGTTTTTTGTCTTTCCCATGGAGCTTAAATAAATCCTCAGCACATAGTAGATGTTCAATAATTTCTTCTTAATTCAAACTGTAAGCAACAGCTCTTGATTATAAACTTCTTTGTAGCTAGACCCTTGCTGTAACTCTTCAGTGCAATATAATTAGTAATGTCTAAAATTTTGAAAAATATTAAAATAAGGTAGCTATTGTTAAATATTTGCTGTAATTTCTAAATTTTCCAACTAGGACTCAAATTTTCTCAAAAGCTCTCTTCCCATTTGTGTCTCTGATTTTCATTTTGGGTGTTTGATTCTTGTTAATATCAAACCTTTAAAATGGTATTTACCTGTAAAATCTTCTGCAGATTTCTAAATTGTAAACAGTTAATATTCTGATGCTTTGATCATTTTTTTATTTTATTAGCCCTTGCATGACTTTTTATGCCTTTTGACCAATAATCTTGTTGAATATGCATAGATCATGTTACATGCTAAGAGTATCTAAGCAAATAAACATTACCTACAGGATTGTATATATATATATATGTTTGTGTGTGTGAGTGTGTGTGTGTATGAAACATTCATATATATGTATACATATACACAAACATGGAAAAATTCAATGGAGTTGTTACAGTAAACATTTGGGTACAAACAACCAATAGTTTGTGTGTGTGAGTGTGTGTGTGTATGAAACATTCATATATATGTATACATATGCACAAACATGGAAAAATTCAATGGAGTTGTTACAGTAAACATTTGGGTACAAACAACCAATNAATTTTGAAAAATATTAAAATAAGGTAGCTATTGTTAAATATTTGCTGTAATTTCTAAATTTTCCAACTAGGACTCAAATTTTCTCAAAAGCTCTCTTCCCATTTGTGTCTCTGATTTTCATTTTGGGTGTTTGATTCTTGTTAATATCAAACCTTTAAAATGGTATTTACCTGTAAAATCTTCTGCAGATTTCTAAATTGTAAACAGTTAATATTCTGATGCTTTGATCATTTTTTTATTTTATTAGCCCTTGCATGACTTTTTATGCCTTTTGACCAATAATCTTGTTGAATATGCATAGATCATGTTACATGCTAAGAGTATCTAAGCAAATAAACATTACCTACAGGATTGTATATATATATATGTTTGTGTGTGTGAGTGTGTGTGTGTATGAAACATTCATATATATGTATACATATGCACAAACATGGAAAAATTCAATGGAGTTGTTACAGTAAACATTTGGGTACAAACAACCAATATTAAGCACAAAATTGGAGAACCTTGACCTTTTTATACTGGTCCTTTTATTCCTTTTACCCCTAATAGTGACAGATGGCATTCATAGTCCCAGTGAGTTATCCTCATGTTTCAGATTTATCAACATGAATTATTTAATAATTGGCTTTACTTTCATTCTATTTTCAAAAGTGTAAGCAAACAATTACATACAGCACTGTTCTACTAAATGTGTTAATAATTTAGCTTTCAACCTTTTTTTCTTTAGTGTGTTTTCAAGGTGAAAGAGAATGCTGGTGTAGAGAAAAGTGAATGATTCCTTCACATTTGACTTTCTATCTTCAACTTAAAAAGTTAACTATGTACCTAGTCGGAGGCACTGAATAATGTTTCATTCTATCTAAAATTGCTGTTGAAGCATTTCTTTCCTCTTACACTTCCAGTTATCTCTAGGCACACCTTTAGGTAATATTTTAAAAGTTACAGAAATATTTTGTTCTGATATGATTACATAAATCTTTATCTACAAACACAAATCATTCAAGGGTTTATATTTGAAGTTTTTAAAATAAGCATGTAAAGCTAGTAGCTATGTAGCAAACCTCTAAACTTATCTAAAATGTTCTTTTTTCCTTAATTCTTGTAAAACTATTTTGTCTTTTGACCTTAGAAGGAGATTTTCTTCCTATAAAGAAATCTCACCAGTTTCTATTTTGAGGCTAGTCTTGTTGATGGGGCATTTTGGCCATGGACTTCATCTCACCAGCTGCTACTGTTTCTCTTCCCCCTGAGAAACCTTGAGAACTGAGTAACTTAATTTTTCTAAGTATCTATTCCTATCTTCATCTAAAAATGTCATAAAAATAAGTTCAGCAAATGCTTATAGTTGACTTTGATATTCATATGTTGATTTTATTTAAAGGAAGTAGTTATTATCTATAGTGTTTCTTTGCTCATCTTGTGTAGTCACATAGAAACCCCAATGCTTACATTTAAAAAAAAACTATATCTATATATCTCTACATATCTATCTATTTTGTGTTTTTTCAAGTTTCTGAGTTCTCTAACAATCTATGGCATGGAGCAGCCTGTGTCAGTTGGGCTACTTGAACAATTAATTATGTGTTGTGTTTCATGTTGAACAAAGAAAAGGGGACGTGATAAATGAGCATCATCTTGTTTTGGTGGTTATTAAATGCCTTCACCTTCTTACAATAAGAAATTTGATAAACAGAGTTGAGCCTCATGGTTAATGACATTTCCAAATTTTAGAATGTCCGTAAATAATGGAGGAACTTCACTATAAACAATGGAAGATAAAACAAAGAAACTGTTCTGACACATGAGAACAAATGACTTCACATCTCATCTATATTTAGAGAATGATGTTGATGCCTGTTCGTTCATCCTCTGATATTCATTTTTGGATAAATAATGGTGCTCTTCTTAAACCTGAAGTCCAAGTGGCTTAATACAATAAAATATGTGACATTTTATAGGCATTTTGTAACAAGTCTTGCATGTCACTGTAGTGCAGTTATATACAATATCAGTTATTCCCTAAGGTATTATATAGTTGTAGATCATAAACTTTTAGCTTAAATTAAACATCACAGCTGGTTGCTTTAATTTGATGCATTATTCCACAAATGTTTCAACAGCTTGACTAAAATGAGCCATACTGCAGATTCAAAAAGGAGCAAAGGTCAATGCACATGAAGCCTAGTCATTTGCAAATTTTCTTTGGGTATATTAAAATGCGTTCTGCAGAATATAGTTTAATGGAATGTAACCAAAAAATAAATAAAACTGAGTAGACTAACTGCAATGGTGTTTCACTTATGAAAAGCAATACCATAAATTCTTAATCTCATGATAGTGTTTATGACAGTATATTTAAAAAATCATGAATATTGTGTTTTACACAGTATTTTTGTGACTTTTAAAAGCATGAATATTGTTTACTTTTTCCATTGTGATATCCTTTCCTGCTTCTTTTCAAACTTAAAACATCATTAAATCTACAAAAGAAGGGCCAGCCCGGTGGCGCACTGGAGAGTGCGCCGCCTGGGAGTGTGGTGGTGCTCCCGCCGAGGGTTCGGATCCCATGTGGAGACCGGTTCCCGCTCACTGGCTGAGCGCGGTGCAGGCGCAACACCGAGGGTTGCGATTCCGTTACCGGTCAGTAAAAAAGACAAAAAGGAAAAAAAAATCTGTAAAAGAAGGCAATTATCAGGGAAGAAAGACTGAAATGGTTGCGCTCTTTCTCATCCTCTGCCCAGGAACATTCCTCAGTCCCTCCCCAATTAGAAGACCAGAAAAGCTGTCTTTTGACTCATTCCTTTTGCACTCCAGAAGTCATTAGTTAATTGTTTTGATAATAATACCACTAAGATTATTGTTTATTATAATAATCCTATTTTAAGACTATTGCAACTCCAAGGGTGTTCTTGTAGCCCAAAGCAATTAGCCCTAAATATTAATATTAATGCAATTCATAAGCTAAAATAATTCTATCACTTAAGATTAGAAAACAAAGTCTCTGAAATTATATACTGGCAACACAAGAGATGGAAGAAATTAGTGGGAGAGGTTAATACTATAACATTTCAAAATAAAAGAAAATCAAAAGTCATTTTCTTATGAATCATAAAATCATAGAATTTCAAAAGTGAATGAGAATGAAAAAATCTGAGAGTTTGCTCTCAAGAACATCTGTCTAATCATCATCTCTCAGTTCAGAAACACTTAGTTTTCCCTAGTGCACAACTTCTTTAGTATTACATTTGGAGCCCATTCATCCAATCACATTCATATATCACTAAACCATACTCAATTACATGCTCTGACCTAGCCATTGTGTATTTTTTTTACTTAACAACTATTTTAAGCACTATTCATCCTTTCAACACAGTACAATTACTATCTCCTCATAAAGTCATCCTAAATTCTTTGAATCAGAATTAACTCTTCCTTTATTGATATATCTAGAAAACTTGATTATTATGATTTATCAGCTATGGAATTATTTTTGTCTCATACTAGAATTATTTTAATACCCAAAGTATAAGCTACTTTGGTTCATGTATCATTCACCACTTTTTTAGTTCTTAAATCCTCTGTGTATGTAATTAATGTATATTGAAGTTAATTATATCATCCTAATACAGCATTCTTTTTCTTCTTTATAATGTAGGAAGCTAAGTTTCAGAAAGTTTAAGAGTATTTTCTAAACAAAATAAACTGGTATTATTTCCAGGATCAAATATCAATTTCTAGTTTACCATAGATAAGTACCTAATGAAGAGTATGTAAAAAGCTTGCTCTGCTTAAGTTGCTGATGTAGTCAGAATTTGGGACTACTTCAAGTTTCCAGTTGCTCAATGCAGTCTTCACTGCCCTTAGGAGCTGAAAATATTCCCTGACCTCCTTATTTCTTGTCTTTTCCCAACTCTCCTGTGGGTCAGTATTTCTGAAACTGATTTCAGCAGGAGTAGTAATCTGCCTCATTCCACCTTGCCTGTTATCTGGAGTAAACTATAATCAATTGAAAAGAATATGACATTTATAGTAGAGAAACCCAAATGTGGAACCTGCCTGTAACCTTGGTCATGTTTGACTTTGCATCCTATATTCCTTTTTGCAAATTGGGAGAACAATACCTAGCTCATAAGTGCTATTGCAAGGGATAAATTAGGTAATATTAAAATGGAAAGTAAGAAAAATCCTGGCACAGAGAATTTGCTAAATAAATACAGATCTAATTTCCTCTTTACTCCTCTGCTAAATACTCAGATGCTTTAGGTTGTAGAGCTATTAAAGAATGGGGAATGGAAGAAAAAAAAAGTAAAAAGGTACAAAACATATCCAATAGATTTGAGTCTAAGCTTTACTCAGTTTTCTCTCTTATAAATGGTCTTTCCTTAACTATTTTAGTTGCTTTGGAATAAAACATCAATCACTACCCAAATTATACCTAGTTAGTGGAAGGAGCTTAGGAGTGAACAACAACTTGAGCTTCAGTTTTCTCTGAGGTAATACGTGTTTTATTGTGGGAGATGAGTCAAAGCAGATGCTGGCTTATCTTGTTCCTTTCCATTCTCTCTCTTACTGTCATCGTAGTGATGAAATCACAGTGATCCACTGTGAAACTAAGACTCATTATCCTGGACTCCTTACCTTCAATGACCTTCACCTGCACTCAGCCGCACCTGTACATTCAAAAATCTGGGTGTTACTATTTACATATACCATGCTACCCAGCAAACTTACATTCCAAAATCCTACTCTATAACCATGGACTCCTGTCCTTCTAGTTCTTATATAGCCATCCACAAAGCCTTGTATTCCCCGGTTCCTCTCATATTCTTTCAATTTTTGTCTTAGTTTGGCCTCTTTTCATTTCCTACCAAGTCAGATCATTTTCATCAACATCCTTCATTCATTTGTACTTCTATTTGGGTACACTATACAGGTAGATTCAACAAATCTCACTTGCAGATTAATAAGGCAATTTACATTTCCTGTCTACTCCTGGGGTGTTGAGAAATGTTAAATGGAATGATATACCTGGGAAGACAGTCTTCCCTAAAATGTGTGGTCTAAAATACCAAAGTTAGAACTCCATATTGTTATGTATTCTCATACCCCTACCCAGAAAGTCTTTTTATTTTAGTTGTCTTTGGGTCTGCCTTAGCTTTATGCCCTTGCACAAATTAAGGGATCTCTCAAGATATTAATCTTTCCTCAGTGGAGAGGCACATCTACTCTGGAGATGGATGTTCTGGGTTTGAATCTCAGCTATGCTACTTTCTAGTTCTATGACCTTGGATAAGACACTTAAGTCTGTATCTCAGAGTTCCTATGTGAGCATTAGAATAATACATAATAGTTGTTGTGAGAATTAACTGAATTAATAACTGTGAAAGATTTAGAATAGCTCCCGTCACATATTAATTGTCATATGGGTTTTATTAGCATTTTCTTGAAACTGAAATGGCCATTTCTTTTCCTTGTAGACATAATCCAAAGTAATGCTTTCAAAAAAATTTTTCTTCTCCCAAATATCATCAATGGCATTTTGTTCCCTCTCTCATACTTTTCTGTTCTGTGCATTTGGTGTATCTGAACATCTATCTCATCACATAACTTCACTGCCTAAAATCGTTCATTGGCATAACACTGCAACTTCCCAGGTGCGTGAGCATCCCAGCTTGAAAGAATTAAAATATTCTTTCATATTTTTATTTTAATTGACTATTGGGTAAATGAAATGACTAATGTGGGAATTTCAGGTCTGGAAAAGGTGATGGTTGAGGGAGTTTTAGCAGGGGAGAGGGGACTTCCAGATCACAATGTATTGGTCATCACTGAGGTCAGCTTTGGTCTTTGAAATGCAGCAAAAGACCGAAATAACACAACTGAAAGCTCTGTGAACTGTTAACCAAGGGAGCTCCTGCACAGCTGTTGGTAAGGGACCTTCATATTAACAGCTATGACTTGCTGATTGGAACTTCTTTAAAGGAAGATGGTAACAAGCTTATTCAATTTTTTGTGGATTCAAATGTGGTTTTAGGAGTAAATAGTACAAAATATTTTAAAAGAAGCATTGCCATATATCCACAGGATGCCAGAGATTTTTAATGGTTCTATTTTTATTTTAAAATTAGACATTTGTAAGTCTCATTTAATAGTCTTATCATGACTATTTTTATATTGTTCTGGAATGCTATCAATATGTGGGGGAGCTACTGTCTTATTTACTGTCACTGTTTTATTTTTTAGTTAAGACTCTTGGCTCAGACTAAGTTGATTATCTGTGATATTTATCATTTAGTGACAATTTCAGCTTCCCTGAATAAATAAGTGGCCTTAACATTATTTTTGCAATTAAAAATGTAGAACTTTTATGAGAAATATGTACAATTAATTTAATTATTAACTATTAACTTGAGGAAGTATGAATTTACCTAATTTTAGTTAATATTACATATGTGATTTTTTGTTTTTGTTTTTTTCCCCAAATCTTTTCTCCAGAAGCCATTTTTTATGGTCTTCAGGTAGTCAGATTTTTCACTTCCGTCACTTGTAAGATTTATTGTTTCATCTTATATCTAGTTTAAAATTAGTATTGAAGTATACACACTACTAAAGTGTATCTTTAGTATTAAAGTGAGTTTACGGTAAAGAAAACTATTTTTTAAACAAATGTTTTTAGTATGCTTAAGTATGATTTCTTAATCTATTAGTTTCCTAATCAGGGTAAGTTCTTTAAAGTCTGTTCTTGAACATAATAAGAAAAGATTGTGGTGGTTGTTGTTACATAACAACTATAATTCCTTGAAGTTGATACAACAAGCAAACAGAAAGGACATTGTTGGGTGGGAGGGGGGAGAGGGAAGAGGGAGGGAGGTTTTGGTAATGGGCCACAATAATCAACCACATTGTATATTGACAAAATTAAAAAAAATAATAATAATAAAATAAAATAAAACAAAACAAAAGATTGTGTTTCTTAAACATTTAAATTTAAAAACCTAAGATTTGTAGTTTCACTATAAAATTTTACACATTTGAATATCAACCTCATCCTCATTTCTACACTGCCATCTATATCATCTAAATACTTTGAAGAGTATAGACAAACACACACACACATATGGGAAGAATGAAATATATATATGTTTATATACATAATTATATTTTTATATATTATAATGTATAATTATATATAATTACAGCAAGAGAGAGAGAGAGAGAGAGAGAGAGAGAGAGAGAGAGAGAGAAATCTTAAAACGGGCCTAAAAAGAAAGTCTCACATTTAGTTTGGGGGGGATAAAAAAGAAACTCCCAAACAGTTTATTTTGACATGACTCTGTAACCATTTTGTTCATATTTTTATTCCCAATTTAAAGAAAAAAAAACCACACACAGAAAAAAAACGCTTACAGATGAAGCCCACTATATCTCCTACTCTTCCACTATCTATGCCACCCTCAAAATGCAACTCAATGCAACTCAACTTCTGAGGAATCAGCAATCCAAATATGTTTTATAATGTTATCTTTCCAATAGGAAATTTCCAAATTCTATGCTGCTTTAGGCATAACAAATAAGTGTTGCACTAAACTTCTTAAAATACATTAATTTCAAAAATAAAAGCTCAGAAATTTAGTCAATAGTGTTGTAATAAATTTGGATAATTACAATATTTAATGACTTTCTTCCAAATGTAACTATTGTATTTACTATGTGATATCAAGTCTAATCACTATATTCTCTCACAGTTCCTTTATTTTTCTTGTAACATCCAAGCAAAATGTGAGTGAAAATATGTTACATATAATACCTAGTCATGATAGGGAGCTAAAGTCGTTGACACAAATTCACCAGGGGACATGAACAGATGTATCTGCCTATGTAAACTTGCTCACAAATGAATACACACACATAAGCACAGCCATTCAGAAACAATAGTCAAAGCATAAAATTGTGAATACAAAGATGGGTATCTAGCAGAACATAGACATTCTGGATACATGTGAACTATTTACAAAATATTTTATATTGGGCATTTATTCTGAATTGTTTTCTTTACTTTTCATTTGTATACTGGTAATTTAAAGCCTAAACATTCTATTTTACAGGGCTGCTGTGAGATTCAAATGAGCTAAAATGCTTTAAAAACCAGGAATTGAGAAGAAGTTGGAAAGATTTTTAAAGAATTACAGTTCAAGAGCCAATGCTTTTATAACAGAGCTCCATCTAATCATTAAGGAATGAATTATTCTTCCTTTACTCATTTACTCTATACAACAGAAAACCCTGAATAGCTTTTTCCAATTCATTCTATAATTCAGCCTAACTTTAACACTGAAAATAACAAAGCCAATTGCCTCACTCTTCCAAAATGTATAGAACAATTTCACTTAGGAATATTATATATAATTTTTCAGTAAAATATATATATATATATATATTTTTTTTTTTTTTTGTCTTTTTCAAGACCGGTAAGGGGATCGCAACCCTTGGTGTGGTGTCGCCCGCACCACGCTCAACCAGTGAGCGCACCGGCCATTCCTATATAGGATCCAAACCCGCAGCAGGAGCATCGCTGCGCTCCCAGCGCTGCACTCTCCCGAGTGCGCCATGGGGTCAGCCCTTCAGTAAAATATTTTAAATTAAATCTAGCACCAAATTGGAATCACACAAATATTGGCAGTGTTTTTGAGTGCTTACATGATCTCACTCCATGTTTATAACAACCTTATAATGTAGTTTCTATTATCATCCCAATCTAACTGAAGAGAAAAGCAAGGCCTAGAGAGGTAAGGTAACCTTCTCATCAATACAAATATAGTAAGTGGTAAAACTAGAATTTGAACTCTTCCAATATGGTTCATGGTCTTAGCAACAATCCTGTTTCACTGTCCATCTAAGACTTGAGGATAAAGTTTGAGTAAATTTGTCAATATGACTCATAATGGCAGTAAATTAAAGGAGACAACTATAAATTGTTTTCATATTTCAGGTAGAGATGATATCCATCAATGACAACCCATAAACTTTGTTTATATTTTAAAAAACCTATAAAACTTTATTTCCAAAATATGCATATTCACTAAAGACAGTGCATTTAAACTCAGTTCAACTTTCACTAATGTTTATTTAGACACAGTATACCAAGAATAATGTATTTGGGATACATAAAAAATAATATGGAGAAAAAAGGAATTCTGCCCACTCTGAAAGACATAGATCCCTGAAGGATGAAAAAGATACACAAGTGAAAATTGTCTGAGGGAATTTTAGTCAGAACGAACAGCAAATGTACATAGTTCTAAAATAGCTGAATATACATAGAGAACTAAAAATAATTCAGTGTTAATCAAGAGAAGTACGAGGTGGAGAGTGGCAGTGATGAAGCTGGGTAGGAGGCAGGTGTCAGTTAGTAGAGAGCCTGTCACTCTGTCATGGTGAGGAGCTTTGGCTTCATGCGATGGAAACTATTTGAAGCCACTTCCTCTTTTAGATGGGTTATATCTGAAAGCTATAGGGAAAAATAAACATAATGAGATTGAAATATTACAGAGAGGTGACAGTGGTCTTCAAAGGACAATCAGAGAGAAGGAAAGAAGAAGAGATGGAGATGCACCTAGGAATTGTTTAAGAGTTAAAATCATCAGAAATTGTTGGCTAATTAGAGGAATGTAAGGTGACCTCTACTACAAGGTGACTGGGTGACATACGAAGCCATTTCTGATATTCAAGGAAGGAAGAGGCAGTAAGGGGATGGAGAAAGCTGATGAGTTCATCATGTTCATTTTTAAATGTCTCCAGGTAGCTATATCCAAATGCAGATAGGCACAACTGACTGGCTCTCAGTGGGGAAGTCAGCACAATGGATTTGGGAGGTGTGAACTCATAAATGGTACTAAAACTATGCAAAGATGATAAAGAAAAAGATTTTCCATGGCATAGTGTTTGGCATATAGTAAGTTCTAAAAAAATTTGTTGAAAAATTAAATAAAGCAAGATATAATAAATCAAGAAAAGAATGTGCAAGAATAGCACCATATACGGGCAACATAGAGCACCCTCAGAGGAGGGGGGCACATATAATATGCAATTTCTGTAAATGTTGTCTGTGGTCATATAAATATGCAGTAAAATTATAAAAGAATCCAGGTAAAGTCAGTACCAATTAAGTTAGTGATTAACTGCAGTTAGAGAGGGAGACAAATTGAATAGCTGTACAGAGGACTTCAACAATATTTGTAATTACTTATATCTGTTAAAGAAATGCCTGAAGCAACAAGGAAAAAAATGTTAAAATTTGGCAAATCTGCTTAGTGAGTCCATAAGTATATGCTATTTTAAAATGTATTTCTGTATGCTTGAAATATTTCCTGATAATTTTTGTGAAAGAGTAACTGGAAAGTGTGAAACAGAATCAGTAAGTGTGTAAAACTTTGGCTAAAAGATAAGCAAGAGTTAGAGTGGACTCAAGACAAGGAGAGATTTTTTGTTTTCTTCAAGAAAGGAGAGACTTTAGCATTTTATAGATTGAAGAAAAGGGCAAAGAGAGAATGATGGTTTTTAAAATATAGGCAATAGATGGCATCTCAATAATATAGTTGTGAAATCAAAAATGAGAACATTCTATCATCTCGTATGAGGTTTGTCCTTCAAATTCCATTACAATAGTGTTAGAACTTTTATGATTTTAATATATGCCTTCTCCTACTAAAAGCATAAACTCATTTTGTCTAGTTCTGCATTGTAATAAAGAACTAAGGGGATAATGTTATACTTCTTAGGTGACATCATTCAAGAAATTATAATAAGACAAAGTCACATAATCTTTTTTCTCACAGGAAATTAGTGACTATGAGACTCTTTCACAAACTTCACTACATTTATGTATTTTAAGGCATCATCACTTGTTAGCAGTACTCTCATTAACACAATATCATCACCAAAACAAAGTGGAGAGAGAAGACCTGCTGAAAGAAAAAGGAAGGAAAATGTGTTACCTAACATACAATTTTGTATTTCTGAATACCGAAAACTGTTGAAAAAATGATATAATTTAATTTATGGAAGTATTGCAGAATGGCAATAGTTTTTAATCTAGAATTTCTGAATGACTTCAAGAATTGATATTCCAAGTAAAATATAATTGCCTTTGACCTGTCCTGTATGATAACACCTATTGTGATTTTGTGAGTTGGAAGTTCTTTTGAGATTTTTGGCAATTTAGTTGGAAGTACCTTGTATTTTTGTTGTGTTCGTCCTGCATTTGAAGATGTTTCTCCATTTGATCCCTAGAGAATACAGAATATTTTCCTGAGATGCATTTTCAGTCATGAGGGCACAATTTAGAGTGCTGGAACAGTAATGGAGTTGAGGGAAATATAGTAATGAAAGGATCTGGCCTTTTGAGAAAAATTATGATCAGTGGTAAAAGAAGGCGTTACAACCATCTCCTGACTGACAGAAAGTCTCAATGAAATGCCAGGTTTATCGAATACATAAATCACATCATCAAGTGTTAAGGCAAATCAGCCAAATTAGGGAGAATTCAACTACCATTATTACTAATCTCATTACCACAAATCCCATGTTTCTTATTTTTTTCATTCCAAATGAAATCTTTCTCCCTGATCCTTTTATTAATTTTCTTTTCTCAATCCTGTAACTGACACCACTGGATCTTGGTGTCAGTTCGCTATCCTGGGCAAGCTGCTTTGAAGTCCTTGTCGGCTCCTGACCCCTAGCAGCTGCTCCCCATTGCTGTTCTCCCACAAACTCTGCCCCTTGGCATTAGCCAAGGTCTCCTATGTGTACCAGACAGACTTCATAGTCAGATGATCAGTCCCAGAAGTGCCGGCTGCTGTCATAACAGCCCTAGGATTCAAATTCTGAGTGTAGGAATACCTTTCACCTTTTGAGAAACTGAGCTGGAGCTTTTCTTGGGAGAGTTATGAACTAGGCAAAAATAACCCATGGCACCTCCCAATTTGCAGATATGGGCTTATTATTATTATTTTGTTTTATTTTATTTTGTTGGCTGGCCAGTGGTGGGATCCTTTTAACCCTCTCATCATCTCTGCCTGCTTTCAGTCTCTTTTAAATTTCATCTTTCAGGCATCGGTTTTACAATTCAGCCTTAGTCTTGTCTTCTCATGGAAGAAATAAAATTCATCTCATTGTTCTCAAATACAATAATCACCTGTCTAAGTGCACTGCCTCCCCCAGAAATGCCTGTCACAGTTTTAGTGAAGAATTTTAAACACTATGTGGGGAGAGGTTTCTCTTTGGCCGACCTTCAGATATTTCTGAAATGATACAGACAGTTGTCTATGTTAACTTGTAAGAAGATCTTTATCTCTAAATTATAATCTCTAATATTACTCATAATCACTAGTTAGTAAGAATTGCAATAATAACATATATTGAACATTTATTATGTACTAGATTTTTCTTTTCATTTAATCCTTAGAAGAATTCTATGATGTGATATATGATTATCCTCATTTTACTGATTGGCAAGTTGAGATGCAGAGAGGTTTATAAACTTGCCCAAGGTCACCTGACAAAGGCTAGAACTGCAGAGCTCTCACTCTTACTTATAATGATGCTACCATTATAAAGATTAGTCCTTAACAAATGCTTTGTCTACTGATTTGAAAAGAAGAAAGTTAGGTCTGTACTCATGCTAATCCTCATTGGGTCAGAAATTTCTAAGCATTAATCCAGCCAAATTATTGCTTCTGCTTTTGGATATACAGCGAGTATCACATACATTGAAACTCCTTAAAACAAGTGTGACCAATAGACCTACCAAATCAAACACTTAAATAAGGAGTTTTTAAAAAGGCATGGGGGGAAGGGGTCGTTGTACACTCACATAGGTATAAAATCCTTTAATGATGAAGGATATACAACTTAACAGAAGTGGTTATACAATGCAGGATACATTGAAGATGCTCCCAGGTGGAGTTAGAACTTCCCAGATTCAGGTTCCCCAAAAGAGTTACGTGATTTAGGATACCACCAGTAGGGAATAAAGATTCTATAAAGAAAAATTCACCTTTGCCATTCTAAAGAAGGGTTTGGGGGGGGGAGGGGGGGAAGAGAGAGAGAGAGAGAGAGAGATTATTTCTTTCTGAATCACCCCTGCCTGACTTTCAGGAGACCCTGGTTCCTTGCCTACCTTCTCACTATGAGCAAGAGTTGTACAAAATGCCTCCAGTGCATTCTTGTAACTGGGTAAATGGAAAGTTAACTTCTTAGGCAGTTTGTTCCAGAGATCAGTCCAGCTTAAAGTCCATTCTTGCACCATTTCTCTTTATTCTGAAAGAAATTATAAATGTACACATTCAGGAACCTCTTAGAATGTTTTAGATGTCCAGAATATTTAGAAGAGATATCAAGTCTAATTAAAAACAAACAAAAAAGAGACACATCAATTAGAAACCAACAATGACGGAGAAACTAACACAGCAACTAAAGAGGCATTTGGAAATTACAGTGATGAGAAAAGCAGATACATAGTGTGGGCAATGGATAAGAAGTTGTAAAGAGCCAATGTGAAAATCAAATGAAAAGGCAAATTAATTTAAGAATAAATTGAGTTCATATAGTTACAGGCCTTGGAAGAATATAGGATACATAATTATGTAAATGGCAGTAAATATAAAACCATTGTTCTTATATACAATTTTCTTTACTATTGTCTTAAAAAGAAATTAATCACGTGTGTATTAAGTAATACTTGATAACAGCTGAATTTTAAAAGTTCACTTGCAATGCCAATGAAAAACAGCTCATGTAGATATATAAAAAGTAGTCTATGGAAGAAAACAATTTTTACATCTGTGATTCATCAAACTATTGTATTAATGATTTAGTCTACCCTTTATACTTTTATATTGAGTGCTCTTTCTTGATTTAGACATACTTTGAAAAGGCAAGAGTAGAAGGCGTAGTGGAAAAGAAGGCATTAAAAATAAATTCAGAGAAACAATTCTATCTTTCTGTTTTCTGGAAATGTGATGGAGACTTAGCCCTGGCTTACAGTTTTGTTTTATATTTCACAATTTGATCATTTCTGTTCCTTACCACAAGAATCAGTATCTCATACTATTTTCAAATGGTGAAAAATAAAACATTTAATGCTTATATTTTAACTAGTTAAATGGAAAAAATCACTTTTAACTTTGAGGAATGCTTTAATATTTCTGCATATCTTTTCATTCAAAATCAAGTTAAGTTCCTGGGAAATGGGCATGGAGATCTCAAGTGAAAAACGTGGTTTTGAGATGAAAGTATTTTATACAGAGAAAGAAACAAAACAGATGTTCTTCATTTTCTATCCAGTACAGCATCTCTTGATATTAGCATACTATCAGCAAATATTTATAACTCCATATTGAATAATTGTTCAGTCTCCCTTTTCAGAGTCAGTAAATAGTTATCAAAATTTATAAAAAGAAAAATTTATTTTCACTTGTTTGGTAAAATTTTTTACCTAAAATATTAGAAATATTTCTAAAAATCAAATTGTGTTTAGTATTACATAGTAGTGTCATACTTTTTTTGTCAGATAATCTCATTTTACTGATGAAAATGATACCTGATTAATATTAAGCAAAGATAATATAACAGACGAAAATCTAGAAATACAAAAAATTTATATCAGCATCGCCTGGGAAAAATGCTGTACATAAGAAGTACATTTACAAATGAATTCAAGTTATACTCTAAATTCTACAGGCCTTTCCCCCTATGGTTTTACTTTTACTCTTGAAATACAGAGTATTCAGAACCTGCCAAGTTAGAGAAATGCAAAGACTTGATTATTTGCTAGGAGTAGTAAATTTACACGCTGTTAACAACACTCAGCAATTATAAATCTTGCTTCTCTTACTGGCTCTCCTACCCGTCATTCTACCCACTCAAGTAGTATCATACGAACCTGATCACTGTTTCATATAGCAGTTAGTCCTTACTTAGATGATTCATTTCTATGAACCTAGAATTTCTTTCAGTACATTGGGAAATATTATACTCAAAAACAGGGCTGGGGAAAGATAAACCCATCCAGAAAACTGCTACAGCAAATTCTTTTTTTAAAAAAAGGTTTTTTTTTTTTTCTTTTTGCAGCATTATACACAATAGCCAAGATATGGAAACCACCAATAGACAGTGGAATATTATTCAGCCTTAAAAAAGAAAGAGATCCTGTCATTTGCTATGACATGGATGAAACTCTAGAACATTATTCTGGCCAGTGTCCATACATTTCAATAAGATATATTAGTGTATGTTTATGCAAATATAATTTTAAAAGTTTTCTTTAAAAACCCAGTTCTTCAATGTCAGCTCCTTTTTTATTTAAAGAGAGTAGCTGAGAGTGCAGATAGCATAAATAAAATATGAAAATGGACTTGTAAATAGCTTATATTTGTTAATGACGCTCAAGTAAATATTACAATATAAAAAACCCATTATAGTATTTTTCTTTACACTCAGTGATAAATATTATGCTAAATAGCAAACTTCTCATCTTTTTAGAATTAAAGTCAAGAGTGCCTCCAAGTACTCTATGAAGAAATACTGTTAAATAATAAATTCACAAAAATAGTGATTAAGAGAATAACCAAAATTAAGTTCCTAGTACAGATAGAGCATTATCATTGAAAGTGATCTGGCATGAAGGGGTAGAGACCTGGATTCTGGTCTTTTGTTTGCCACTTACTAGATATGTCTCTGGGAAATGTATTTTACCTCTCTGGGCATCAGATTCCTCATGTGTCACTTCAAAGATTAGACTATAGTTTCTTCCAGGTAAATTGTAGCAGGTGTTGTCAATGCTCTGTCCATATCCTCTTGTATTCCTATACCTTTTTTGTGTGTGTATGTGCACGTGTGCTCCAGGTGAATGTTCACTCCCAGCAGCCAGCACCTGTCTTTGTCAGTTAGCTCTAGGAAACTAGAGCATTTTGCCTGCAGACACTGAGAGCGTGAAAGGCCTGGGCATGTCCAGCCCCACTTCCTAAACTGACTTGCCCTGGATTGGGACAATTCTGAAGTGAGACTCCCCCTTTCTGCAGAGCTTTGCTATGGGATGGAGCCAGAGCCATCCTCTGAGATCTTAATGCTGTCCTTTGGATGCACTTCTCTTTCCTTTCTGACTTCTTCACTCCCCTACTCTGATTTTTCCTGGGAATACTTCCTAATGAATCACTTTCACAGGACTTTTCCTTTCTGAATCTGTTTCTGAATATCTCAAGCAATAATATTGTGACTCATTTTGTTTTGTTTGACTTTTTTGTGTGAAGTGTCTCATGTTTAGCATTAGATAGTGCACATCATCTCATAAAGATTGCAAAAACTACTGTACCATAATCTTTGTGCCTGAAACAAGCCAATACAAATATCATTGTAAATAAAACCCACAGATACTGTAGTTATTTTATATAATAAGCTAATGATAATGTCCTGATGGAGGTCTGGGGGTATTCTTGCCATCTGTGAAGCACTAGGTAACTTCCAAAGAAATTATGAAGCTTACCAAATAATGTAATCTACTTGCAGAGTGAAACAGAAAAAGCAAAAAAAAGGAAAAAAATGTAAGTAATCACACTAACATAAGTAAAAAAAAAAAAAAAAAAAAAAAAAGGCCGGCCCGGTGGCACACTGCTACAGTGCGCCGCTTGGGAGCGCATTGGCGCTCCCGCCGAGGGTTCAGATCCCACATACAGACCGGTTCCCGCTCACGGGCTGAGCGAGGTGCGGGCATAGCACCGAGGGTTGCGATCCCGTTGCCGGTCCTGGTCCGGCACGGGCGTGACACTGAGGGTTGCGATCCGTTGCCGGACACGAAAAAAGACAAAAAGGAAAAAATAAAAATGTGATTTGGACAATTTTATAATGTATTTAAAAATATAGAATTAACATAGTATACTGATATTAAGGTTTATTTTAGAAAAAATGAATATTAATAAATGGCTAATCAAACATATTTATATGATTCAATTTCAAG